>NC_133102.1:10503484-10703484 GCF_022965805.1 Primulina eburnea
TCCCAGCTTAGTAGTCCACTTAACCAAACATCCAGACATATCTGAATGAGTTAAGATCCTACCCAATGGACTATTGGTGAGCACCACAATTGGATGAGATAGGAAGTAGGGTCTCAGATGTCTCGCTGTCATCACTAAGGCCAAAGCCAATTTTTCCAACCCTGAGTATCTTATCTCTGCCCCTTAAAGTGCATGTGAAACATAATAGACTGGCTGTTGAGTTGATCCCTCTAGCTTGACAAGGACCGAACTCACAGCTACCATGGTGGAAGATAAATATACCAACAAAGTTTCACCTGATGTCGGTTTGGCCAGGACATGCAGCTCAGCAACGTACTTCTTCAATTCTCCAAAAGGTTTTTTGCAATCTGGATCTCATTCAAAATTTTTCGCCGTTCGCAAATTCCGGAAGAACGCTAAGCTTCTGTGAGCAAATCTCAAGATAAACCTTGCCAGCGCAGCAATCCTCCATGTTAACTTTTGCCCATCATTGGGTCCTCGAGGAGGAACCGTGTCTTGAATAGCTCGAACTTTCTCGGGGTTAGCCTCAATCCCCCTCTCTGTTACCATGTAACCCAAAAAATTCTCGTCCCTCACCCCGGAGATACACTTCTGAGGTTTCAACTTCAGTCCATAGGACCTGAGGGTGGAAAATGCCTCCACCAAATCAGGTATGAGCTGGGTTGAGTCCTTTGACTTTACCATGATGTCGTCCACGTACACTTCGACATTCCTTCCAACCTGCTCAGAAAAGACTTTATCCATCAATCGTTGATAAGTGGCTCCGGTATTTTTGAGTACGAAGGGCATGACCACATAACAAAAAGTCCCTTAAGTGGTGATAAAACTCACTTTATCTTGGTCCTCCACAGCCAATGGGATTTGGTGGTACCATTGATAAGCATCCAACATGCACAGATATTGATGTCCAGTTGTGGAGCCCACTAACTGATGTATTCGGGGAAAATGATAACAATCTTTAGGGCATGTTTTATTAAGATCTCTGAAGTCCACACACAACCTCCACTTCCCTGAACTCTTCGGAACTAGGACGACATTCGATAACCAGGTAGGAAATTGCACTTCTCGAAGGTGCCCCGCCTTGAGTAACTCCCCCACTTCTTTTCGTATAACATTATTTTTCTTAGGTCCGAAGTGTCTTTTCTTCTGTTTTACCAGGCGGGCATTCGGCAAGATATTCAACCGATGCTCCGCCACATCCAGGGTGTCCCGGTGATCTTTGGAGCTGACCAAGCGAATACGGTGAGATTGGCCTGTAAGCAAGTAATGAGTTCCTCCCTAACCCTTGGGTCAAGGTCAAGGTCAAGGGCTATGCTGAGCGTCTTCTTTGTGTCCCAGCGCTATGACCTCTGGTTCTTCGTCCATCACATTTTGAACCTCCTTCCTTTACCACGGGAAACCTGCTTCTCCCCTTTCTAATCATATTTACCTCCACTTGTGCCCTCTTTCCCTCTTCCTTCACTATTCCTTCATAACACCAACGCACGACTTTCTTGTCCCCACACAAGACTCCAACCCCCTTTCCCACCGGAAATTTCAGCTTCTGATGATATGTGGAAGTTACATTTCTAAAATCCTTTAAGGCTGGCCTTCCCATAATTCCATTATATACTGATGGGGTGTCCACCACAGTAAATGTTGTCATCTTTGTTACACGCCATGGCTCATGCCCCAAAGATAGAGGGAGGAAAATCTGACCCAATGGTGGAATGGCATGTCCTGCAAACTCATAAAGAGGAGTAGAGATCGGCTCAAACTCAAACCCTTCCACCTTCATCTGGTCTAGAGCCATTATCAATAAAGATTCGTGCCACATCGTAGTTGTAAACGATGGCTATCACCACCAAGGCATCGTTATTGGAGCCACAACACCTCGGAGGTCTTCTGGCCCAAAACTGATTATACGATCATGGGGTAGGTCCGTAACCCTAGATATTTCAAATTTCTCCAACCTTCTCCCATGCGCTTTCCGAACTCGCCCGAAATCTCCATCAGTAGCACCCCCCGAGATCATATGAATAATTACTCTCATAGGGTGGTTATCCTCATTTGTTCCTCTCCTTGGTTCGACGGGCTCCCGAGGGACATATTGACCTCGACCTTCTCTTCTCAGCTCCCCAACCCTATCCATGGAAGGCCTCAACCCCGCCTAGGAGACGGGCGAGATCTCGGCTCACTCCTGGATGAGGATCCTTCTTGCGTGCCAAGCGGAAGAAACCTAGCATTGCTCTCCATCCTCTGCGACTTCTCCACCCTCTCCCCCGACTCCCTCTTCTCCATCACTTTATCCCGATTTCTATTCAGAAACATGTGATGAGAATTGTCCTCTACCTCTACTCTTGTCATCCTCCCTTTCACCTGAACCCATCTTTCTTCCTCCTCTCTCCACTCCCTCAACTCTTTCTCCCCCAGGCCGCTGCTCCAACCTCTTGTGCCGCTGGGCATCCTCTAGATTCACATATTTTTCCACCCGAGCTAACAGATCATCATAGCTCGACGGAGGTTTCTTGACCAGCGATTTGAAGAACTCTCCTCCACTCAGTTCTTGTGTGAAAGCACTTATCGTGATGCCAGGGGTAGCCGCTGGTATTTCCAGCGCTGCACTGTTGAAACGCTAGACAAATTATCGCAAAGTTTCATCCTCTTGTTGTCTCATCACGAACAGGCTCAGATAATTTTTATGATACCTTTTGCTGCTAGCAAATCGGTGCAAGAAAGCTGTAGAAAAATCCTCGAAAGACTGTATGGAGTTCGGCTGCAGGGTATTAAACCATTGTTGGGCTGATCTCATCAGCGTACCCAGAAACACCTTGCACTTGGCTCCATCCGAATATTGATGCAACAGAGCCGCATTCTCAAATCTCCCCAAGTGTTCTTCGGGGTCATAATGTCTGTCATATTCTCCCACGTTTGACCGTCGAAAATTTGGAGGAAGCTCTTCTTCTAAAATGGCAAGTGAAAAAAAACTTCCTCTCTTGGGTTCCGGAGCTCTGCTTCCCAACTGCTGCCTCAACATCCGTATTTCCTTCCACATCTCTCCCATCTCACTAATCTCCCTACTTTGGAGGGGTTGTGTCTCTTCAACCCTGCTCTGGTGGCCCTCGGTATTTTCCTCTTGCTCCTGGCGAGTGGCCTTCTCTTCAGCAAAAATAGACTCTTGGTTCTTTTTCATGGCCTCATCTACTGTCTGGGTAGTAAATCGGACCAATTGTTCCAGGGTCAAGCTCCCCATGACGGGTTTGTTCGGCTCTCGTCTCCTGATGGGGTTGTTCATCTCGTGTCTCCTGTCGAGGTTATTGCTGCCTCGTCTCAAGGAAAGGTTGTTCCGCCTCATCTCAACATAAGATTGTTCGGGTCCCATCTGAGGACGCGAGGATGCTGAGTTAGTTCTTCTGCTCCCTCTCCTACCTACAATCTCTACGTCTCAACTCAAAATTTCTCACTGACGGCGCCAAGTGATACTCACGGAAAATTTAGGGTCCGATTCCAGCAAGTGTCACTAGTCCAGACGCAGGTTTTGAAATTGTCTTGAGCCTGAAATCACGAATAAGACCGTTAGAAAGGGGCGGAGAAGGTGTCCCGGCGTAGCCCCTCCGACGCTCAAGCCTGGTATTTATAGGAGAATACATGGTCCTATCATGGGCCCTCTACTTGTTGGCCCTAGAGATGGGCCGGGAGTTTGGGCCTGATCTTTATGGATCCATCCCCGGGGTTTCACTCAAGTTCTTCCAATTATATTGCCTAATCCGCCAAATAATCTAACCCAGAATGTGATAATACTTGTACGGTGTTTCACTCCAGTATATTCACTGAGAAGATCAAAATCTAGGAGTTACCTCAAACAAATTCATCATAGCACTGCCTCATTTAGACAACTATGTTCATTACATGCTCAATCAATGGAGGCTAGTATTTCGAAAGGGGTCGAGTTTCTTGTCTGGTGATACAATAATATATCGAGATGCCATGCATAAATGGGTCATGCAACGAACAATGAAAACATAAATAGATATTTCATATCAAGCGACAAGCATCATCTCATAGAGGAGGGAGCCGAACCGGTCGAGATCTTAGTAAACCTTCCACTTGGGAACCAGAAGAGAGGTTGTGGAAACAACACAGGCAAGCAGGAACTGCAGAGAGACTCCTATGCAACCATCAGTTATTTCATTTTCATTCCAATGGTCTAATTAATTTTATACGTTGGATTTTGTAACTTTTTTAGAGTAGGTATCCAGCAAGTCAACTTGTGGCTTGAACTTTATTGACTCTTAAGTAAACAATCTTTATTTTAATAATATTTTACGATATTATCCAATTATGACATTTACTTTATTTATGCAACTTGCATAAGTATACGGATAAAGTAAATATCATAATTGGATAAAACATAAAATATTATTAAACTAAATAATGTTTTTACTTAAGAGTCAATAAAGCTCAAGCCATAAGTTGGCTTGTTGGGCACCTACTCTAACAATTTTACACTTTCCCTATAGCCAACTATCCATAAATCTCAAACTCATTGCTTCTCAAACAATGGTCCTGATAAGGGCTTCGTCAGTAGATCAATAACATTATCTGCAGAATTAACTTTCTCTACTGATATGTCTCATCTTCCCACAATCTCTCCGATTATGTGGAACTTCCTCATTATATGTTTAGATCGCTGATGAGACCTCGCTTTCTTTGCTTGCGCAACAACTTCAGTGTTGTCACAGTTGACTGGGACTGGATCAACTCTTTGATGAATGACACCCCACTCTTGAATGAAATTCCTCATCCGAATAGGCTCCTTTGCTGCAGCTGATGCATCTATATATTCTCCTTCAGTGGTTGAATTCACTATGGTTTCTTGTTTGGAACTCTTCCGAGAGAGCACCATCATTGAGCCTGAATACAAAACCAGAGGTTGGTTTTGAGTTATCCCCATCTGATTGGACGTTAGAATCAGTATACCCTTCCAATTTTAATTCTCTACTCATGTAACTCATTAACAAATTCTTTTTTCTTCTTAAGTACTAAAGAATATCCTTCACAACTTTGCAATGGACCAGGATTCAACTGATATTTGCTTGTGACATTCAATGCAAAGACAATATCAGGTCGAATAGATATCATACAATACATTATACTGCCTATAGCATATGCATATGATATGCGGCTCATGGTTTCTATCTCATCGTCAGTCTTTAGGTCACATAGACCTAGATAGAGCCAGACCATGACACATTGGGAGATATCGTCTCTTCTCCTCCATAGAGAATCTCCTCAATATGGTATCAATATATATGGATTAGGTGATCCCTAGCATCCTCTTTGATCTATCCTTATATATCTATATTCCTAATACATATGATGTTTCAATCATATCTTTCATGTAGAATTTACTAGCTAAGCTTAGTTTAGTTGACTGCGGCATCTCTACATCATTCTCAATTAGTCGTATGTCATCAACATAAACCACCAGGAATGTCATTGCACTCCCACTAATCTTCTAGTATACACAAGGTTCCTCAAGATTCTTGACAAATCAAACTCTTTGATAGTATTTTCAAATTTGATGTTCCAACTTCTCGATGTTTTTAAGTCCATAAATAGATCTATAAAATTTGATTACTTTATGCTCGCTTCCTAATGTGAATCCTTCAGATTGAGACATGAAATCTCTTCCTTAATGTCACAATTAAGGAACACTGTCTTCACATCCATTTTTCATATTTCATAGTCATATCATGCTGCTATGGCTAGAAATATCCTATTGGAATTGAACATTACAACTGTAGAAAATGTTTCCTTATAGTCAATACATTGTCTTTGAGTATCCTTTTGCTACCAATCTTGCTTTGAACGTCACTACCTTCTCATTCACCCAAGCTTCCTTTCATAAATTCATCTGCATCATATGTGAACAATTCTCTTGGGTTGATCTACTAGAGACTATACTTGATTCGAATACATAGACTCCATCTCGGAATACATGCTTCCAGCCATTTGGATAATCGACATCTGATAATACTTTTTTGAAGTTTCTTATATCACACCTAGGAATGAGCTCATCTTGTCCCTATTCAAGAAGTTGGCTCACCTTTTTAGGTGTCCTTAAGACCTTTTCAAATCTTCTAGAAGTTTGTGTTTCCTCAAATGGTTGTTGGGGTGTGATTCTATGATTTCATTTCTCAAGAAATGGTACTGAAATGGGCTTCGTCAGTGGATCAATAACATTACCTGCAGAGACGACTTTTCTACTGATATGTCTCATCTTCCCACAATATTCCGGATTATGTTGAACTTCCTCAATATATGTTTGGATTGCTGTTGAGAGCTCGGTTCCTTTGCTTGTGCAACTACACTGGTATTGTAACAGTAGACTAGAAATGGATCAACTCGAACGAAATTCATCATCCAAGTAGTCTTCTTTGTCGCAGCTGATGCAACTTTGTATTCGGCCTCAGTGGTTTAATTCGCTATGGTATCTTACTTGGAACTCTTCCAAGAGACAACACCACCATTGAGCTTGAATACAAAACTAGATGTTGAACATCTGATTAGAAGCTAAAATCAGTATAGTCTTCCAATTTTAATTCTCCACTCCCGTAAATTTTTAACAAATTCTTGGTTCTTTTTAAATACTTAAAAATATCATTCACGACTTTTCAATGTAATGAGCCGATATTCATCTGATATCTGCTTGTAACACTCAATGCAAAGATAATATTAGGTCAAGTAGATATCATATCATACATTATATTGCTTATAACAGACGTATATGGGATGAGGCTCATGGTTTCTATCTCATCGTCGGTTTTAGGGCACATAGACTTAGATAGAATCATACCATGATACATTAGAAGATATCCTCTCTTGGACCCATATAGAATCTTCTCATTATGTTATCTATATAAGTGGATTGGGTGAGCCCTAGCATTCTCTTGGATCTATCCCTATAGATCTGTATTCTTAATAGGTAGAATATTTCACCCATATCCGAATAATTTAAGTTAACCATATTTTAATTGATTGCGACATCCCTACATCATTCTCAATGAGTAGTGTGTCATCAACATAAAGCATCAGAAATGTCGATGTACTCCCACTAACCTTCTTGTATACACAAAGTTCCTAAGGATTCTTGACAAAATCAAACTCTTTGATAGTGTTGTCAAATATGAGGTTCCAACTCCTCGATACATGTTTAAGTCCATAAATAGATATATGAAGTTTGCATACCTTATGTTCACTTTCTGCTAATGTGAACCTATAAAGGCCTAAAAATCCTTACTTAAAAATTTGCGGGAAATTTAAAATTTTTTTTTAAAATAAATGGAGTGCCTCATTCATACCAAAAACGGATAAAAATGTTTAACGTTCAAAATAGCACAGCGTAAATAAAGTTTAATGTTCCAAAATGGCAGCGGAAGAAATTATTACTCGCCAAAATAACAAGTTAAAGTATCCAACAACTGATAACATATTTGAGCATAAAAAAAATGGCAAGTGCTGAAACTGAGGTCCTCGGGTGCCACTACTGCCGACCCAAGCTAGCTCACTGGTCCCCGCCCTCGATCCCGACATCATCAGCACCTACAACAATAAAGTCTAGTGAGTCTAAAGACTCAACATGCATATACCGTAAATAACGAGTAAATAAATAATAAAGTTTTGCATAGGAGTAAAAATATCATGTCATGAGGCATAATGTAAAATATCGTGTCAAGTTTAATTATAATACGTGCATAGCTGAACTGAAAATCATAGTGAAACTGTTTGCTCCTTAGAGCCCTGTACTGAAATAGCTTGTAATAATTTTCTGGTGAGATTATGTTCTACGCAAGTGGTCCCTGAACTGATTTGAACTGAGCTGACCGATACTGGGGATCGGAATTACGTCTGATCAGACTACTGCCACAGTACTGGGTGAAACAACTGAACTAACCGGTAACTGGTGACCGGACCGATACTGGGGACCGGATTTAATACTGATAGTAAAGTGACCACAAGCAATATCGCGTAAATCTCAAAATTTGTATTTTTGCACGTAATATAATTAAATAACTGAATTAAATATCCTGTACCCATTTTACTGATTGGATTGGATCGCTCCCAGGCTCGTTGCAACCTAAATATGCCATGAAAAATATGATAACTTGTACTTGACCAACTATGCAACTAAATCCAAAAACTGAGACAAGTGCGCCTAATGACTTCGTATTTAATCATGACTTCGAACCAACCCGAACCAACACTGAAACATCGTATAGTCATGATTAAAATACGCTTAAAATGATGAATTAATGCTCCTAAAATGATGAGGGCCGAAATCTAGGTGAATGGAGGCCAAAACATGAAACGCTCTTTCGAGAGTCAATTTGGCACATCGCACCGTAAATTCTCGTACGACCTCAAAAATGATCCGAATCACGAACGGCAAAAAACATGACCTTCCTAACTCGACGAGGCACTGTCCAGTCCAAGGCCATGGGCTAAGATCCAACCGAGAACTCGAACGAGCCACCGAATCGACGCAGCAAGCTGCTGTCCAGAAATTCCAGCAGCTGCGCTTGGGTTGCTTGTGTCGTTTGCGAGGCTAATGGCCATTTGGGCTAGAACCACTTACAAAAACCTCTTACCAACATCTCAAGGAATGATTTGAACCATGGCTAAGGGCCCTAGGCCAGCCACAATTCGAAATATTCCAACAACATCAGAAAAGTTCAATCGAGAACACTCATACATGCGTGTGCGGTGTCTTGCTTCGATTGTTGTCTCGTGTCGTTCCAGTGGCCATTTTATTGACCATGGCACGATCTAGACATCTAGGGGCATGGTATGAACCGTGGCTAAGGGTCATAGGCCAACCAAGATCCACACCATTCCACCATTTTCGAAACACACATGCTGTACAAAGGAAGAAGCCGAAGGGTGTGCTGGGCTGTTCTAGTGTTTTAATTAAAAACCGATTCACCATGGACCAAGCCACCAAAAGGGCGACTTATTCAAGTCTTAGACGTGCTAGGGAAGTTATCTAACCATGGATATAGGCCTTGTGGCAGCCATGATTGGAATCATTTCCTTCATGACAGCAAAACTGCATTTTTGAAAAACACAAATGGACCAAATGAGGAGTTGCTGTCATTTTCTTGCTTTTCCAGCGAGCATGGGGTTAAACCAATGGACAAATGGGGTCCTAATGCATCCTATTACATGTATAGACGTCGCTTTGGGAGCCTGGAATCGAACCAATACCTGAAACCAACACAGCAAAGCAACCCGTGAAGAGCATCAAGAAAATCGAAAATCTGCATGTGTTGTTTTCAGAAAAATTCTTGAAACATTTCGGTTTTTGGCTATCCAAAACATGATCATGTAATGAAAATAAATGATAATAGGACTTGATTGAAGAGTCAAGGAGGAATATATGCATGCTTGGTTTCGATTGAATGAAAAACGAAAGAACGAGACGATCCGGCACGGAGGAGGTGGAGCACTATGCTACCAAGCTTGCTACTGAATTTTTTCTTCTTAATTCTAGCTATGAAACTCACGATTTTAAGGCTCTGAAAGGACTCTGAATTCGGTGGAGAGGGGAGGAGAATGTTGGTTAAGGGAGTGAGGGAGATGGGTGCAAAATATAGGGAAAGAATCAAGACCAAGTCTCCCTCTCATTCAAATTTTGAATTGGTTTGATCAAGTCTTTTTTTTTGGGGGAGGGGGGGGGGAGCATGGCCGATTATCTATGATAATTAGACTAGGATAATGCTCATTAATTAATTAATGAAGGTTGACTAATAATAAAAAGAAAGATTAGCATGTTAACACCACAAAGAATGGGTCAAAGGGTGATGAGTTGGGAAGGAATAGTCTAGATACTAAGGGGGCCGAAAATTCACTAATAAATGGAGGGGAAATGTTGATTATCTAGTAAATTAATAACCCTTAAAAGCCTCACTAATCTTTTAATTAATTTAGTGAATTAATCCCTTAATTATTAGAACTTAAATGAACTATTTCCTACTCACTTCAAATAATTAAATTAAATCCTCAAACCTCCTTTTTAACTTAAATCAACTTACTTGCTAGCTACTATAAATTCTAGAAATGTTTTCTGAAATCTTAAATTTTATCTCTAAACTCCAACTCCAGTCTGGCCTCACTGAATTAACTGAAATGATAAAAATCAAAATACTGCATAAAATGATTAAATTTAAATACTTATGCAATAAAAATAATTTTAAATTTAAATACTAGAATTATGCACGGCTTATACGTAGTCTAAGTTATGGGTTCTACAGAATCCTTTAGGTTGAGACATACAAATCTCTTCCTTGATGTCAGCTTTAAGGAACATTGTCTTCACATTCATCTGTCATATTTCATAGTCATACCATGCTGTTATGACTAGCAATGTCCTAATAAACTTGAAAGCCGAGTATATCTTTTTGCTACCAATCTTACTTTGAAAGCCACTTCCTTCCCATCCTCCACAAACTTCCTTTTGTAAATCCATTTACATCATATGAGAACAATTCCCTCGGGTTGATCTAATAAGGACCATAATTGGTTCGAATACATGGAGTCCATCTCGGACTACATGGCTTCAAGTTATTTTGATGAATCGGCACCTGATAACACTTCTTTGAAGTTTCTTTGATCACATCCATAAATTGGCTCATCTTGACCATCTTAAAGAAATAGGCTCATATTTTTAGGTGGCCTTGAGACCCTTTCAGATATTCTAGGAGTTTGTGTTTTTTCAACTGGCTGTTGGGGTGTGGATTCTACTATTCATAAGTGGGTGGTTCACGAATCTTTTCGAGTTCTATCATTCCTCATTTTTTATAAAATAAAAACTCATTCTCTAAGAAAGAATGACATATTGACTTTTATATCAAATAGAAACTTCATGACTATTTCTATGCTGGATACTATTTCTTTGAATATCCTATAAAGCAGGACAAAATGGTTATACTATCCAATTTGTCATCTACTGTCCACTCCACATAAGCAGGACATCTTCATATTTTTAAGAAAGAATATTTGGTGGCTTACCATCCATATCTCATATGAAATGTTATCTACTGACTTTGTATGAACTTGGTTCAATAATATTGTCGCAGTTTCAAGTGCAAATCCTCAAAAGGATGGCGACGATTCAGTAACCTCATCATAAATAGAATCGTGTCCATCAATGTCCGATTATGATGTTCTGACATGCATGTGACAGGTGGGACCCATGATAAAAGAATATCATTCTCCTTCGTCTAGAATGTGACCGGTGGGATCCACGAGTGGTAAATTGCTTGACATATTTGGAGATTTTGGGTTGATTTAGTTTGCTATGTACGGACGTACCTCAGTGTTGGGTTGATGCCTCTTTTGGACTTGTTCAAACGAGATAAAATATCTGCACTGACATATTCTCGAAAAAATCCATCTTTAAAAATAAAAAACCATATTAATATGAAAATATCTCATTGTCATTTTATTTTTAAAATTTTTATATGATATCGCGTGTGAATATTTATTAGTTATTAATTGTGAGTCAATATACATAGAAATATTAACCGAAAGTCGGGATTAATGATCAACCAAGAGCCTATATTTAATGAATTTGAATGATGATGGAAACAGAAAACAGAAATTAAATAAAAGTCTATCCGCCATAATTAAAAAGAGAAAATTAGTCCTATAAAAAGAGATAAACCAGAAATATCACTACGTAATTAAAAAATATTTCATACTCATTTAATAAAAAATATTATAAAATCTTATAACTCATAAAAGACAAAAACTTGTGTGGGACGATCTTATGGGTCATATTTTGTTAGACAAATATCTTATTTGGATCATCCATGAAAAATAATACTTTTTATGCTAATAGTATTACTTTTATTGTGAATATTGGTAGAACTTACATGTCTTACATATAAAGATTCGTGAGACCGTCTCACAAGATATCTACTTCTCATAAAATATTCATTTATTTTTATCTATATTTTTTAATTTTAATATTATCACATCACAAATAATAAAAAATATTACAAAAAAACTATTTTAAATTCATTTTCCAAATTTCTGTTTTCATGTTATTTTCTTCAATTTCAAAATTGGATGACTTTCTTTTTATTTTTTTCATTATTATTTTCTATATTTTTTTTAACAGACCACAAGCATCACATATTTCACTATTCGCTAATATTATTATAAAGTGTATGTCTAATGTGTTACGGTCTCATGAATATATGTGTGTGAAAGAGGTCAACCGGAGCATACTTGCAATGAAAATTAAAATTTTTTGATATAAATAATAATATTTTTCACTTACATCAATATATATTATTATTCGATATGCTTTGACACAGAAAGTAATATTTGTCACTCAAACCAGCATATATTACATAATATTTATTCATAATATAATTAACAAAAAAATGATATTTTATAATAAAAATAATAATTTGGACTTAAAAAAATACAGAGTAGGTCTCTTGTGAGGCAGTCTCATGAATCTTTATCTGTGAGACGGGTCAACCCTACCGATATTCACAATAAAAAAGTAATACTCTTAGCATAAAAAATAGTACTTTTTCATGGATAACCAAATTAAGATATACGTCTCATAAAATACGACTCGTGAGACCGCCTCACATAAATTTTTGTCAAAAATACAATGTTTCAAAGGTCGGGTTAGAAATTATCTCATAAAGTTGGCCCGTAACCCAATATCATGAGAGCTTTGTGTATTATAAAATGTTCTAGTTAAATAAATAAACAGTGAGCAAGAAGGTTGAATGCTAACCATATTTGATAAAACATTTTTCTAAATTTCAAAACTGTTTTTCACGCATTTAACTCTAATACATATTTAAATGTTCTAGAATATGCTTAAATTTTCGTATTTTATTATAATAAAATTAAATATTAAATTAGATTTAGTAAGATAATTTTATAAAATATCATAAATAATTCAAAACTTTCAAAATAAAAAATACACACAGATATATATTGTCTATCAACCGATAAACTGTTAGATATGAATTTTATTGTGGCGATGATAACTAAAACCAGTAGACCAGCAGACCAGAACAACAGAATAGCTTATCAGTAGCTGCTGCTCTAGTAAAACTAAACCAGTAGAAAAGGGATAACAATACAAACCAGTAGAGAATGTTTTCTAACGTTACTATCTTAATTGTTACCGTTAAAGAGTTCCTAGTACTAGTATTAATTGCAGCATTAAATACTATACGGAGTCATTTAATGCATATTACCCAATTAAGTATAAAACAAGACTGATTGTTTTATAGCTTTTCTGCAGGAACCTATTTCGGTAATAAAGCTGACTGTATCAGTTATCTGAAGACTTCTCTGATTGTGAACGTTGAACTCAGACTATATATACTTGGATCAAATCCTTATTCGACAACACACTTCACTCATTATCATTCTTCAAGGAACAAAGCTTTTCTTATCAGACGAATATCAGTTTTCCTTGAGCATTTTAAAAAGTTCAACACAAAGAAAAGTAGCACACGCTTCATAGCTTATATCTGATCTTTTGTAGATCATCTTGTGCTACTAATTCTTATACTCTTCACGATCTTTACTGCACTAATATTTTATCAGAAGAGTCTGTAATCTGAAAAGAGTCTTTTCAGAACTTTATGTTTCGCATTTTTTGTGAGTTGAGAAACTAAGAGTTTCAGTAGGCTGAGGTGTAAGTCCTTCTGAAGTGGGTGTGTACAAGTGTTGTACTGTAATATCCAAAGTCTTTTAGTTATACCTTCTGGAAACAGAAGAAGGGGAGACGTAGAAGAGTTTATCTTCGAACTTCCATAAACAATTGATGTTTACTGCTTTATTGTTGTTTCAACTACTTCATCAGATTGTTTCCGCACGTTCTACTGTAATCAGGTGAAAGTATTCGCACAAGATCAACTACTATCCTTAACAGGATTTTAGTACCTCATCAGAACGAAAAACGAGTAGAGTTTATTCACCCCCCCTCTAAACTCAACTTCGATCCTCAACAATTGGTATCAGAGCAGGTTATTCTTGTTTGTGAAAAACTACAATAAATGGCACACTTCAGCAAGATTCCTATGTTCTCTAAGGAAGATTTTGATGACTGGAAGATTAGAATGCAAGCTCATCTTGCAGCACAGGATGATGACATGTGGTATGTCATCACAGATGGTCCACTGAAAATCTTAAAGCCCAACACAGCTGTTGCTGTTACTGACGGTGCACCACAGATGGTCGAAAAATCAAGAAGTGAATGGACCAGTGAAGATAAGAAAAAGGCCAATCTTGATAATGTGGCGAAGGATATATTGTATAAAACTCTCGACAAGAACACTTTCAGCAAGATAAAAATGTGTTCTACTGCAAAGGATAATTGGGAAAAGCTCATCCAGATGTGTGAAGGAAATGAGCAAACGAAAGAAAATAAACTGTCTGTAGCAATGCAGAAGTTTGAAAATCTGAAAATGAGAGCTGGTGAAACTCTAAATGAGTTTGATGAAAGATTCAGTAGCTTGGTCAATGAGCTAGCTGCTCTGTGTAAAGAGCATAGCAACAGAGAAATAGCCCTCAAGGTGATGAGAGCTTTACCCAGAGAATGGGATGTTAAAACAATGGCTATGAGAGTATCCAAAGATTTGAACAAATTGGAACTGCACGACTTATTTGCAGATCTAAAGGCCTACGAGTTCGAATTGGAAGTAAGAAGTGGAGAAGAGCCTTCAAGCATACCCACCAAGGCTCTTGCTGCTACTGCTACTGCTTTTACTGCTACTGCCTCTACCTCTTCTACTGCTGCTGCAGTTGTACCTCAGGCATCACCTGCCATGATCATTGACAATACAATGGAGAAGATTGCTGAACAAATCAGTAGTGATGCTATGTCCTTATTTGTAAAGAAATTCTCCAGGTTCATGAAGAAAAACCATCGAACCTATCAAGGTCCCAATCGCAACTTCAAGAAAGATTCACCATCTGGTGATATGGGATGCTTCAACTGTGGAAAGATAGGTCACTTCATTGCTGATTGTCCCAAACCGAAGAAGGATGATCAAAAGAGAAAGGATTACAAGAGGAATGACAAAAAGTCCAGAAGAGATCGAAAAGCGATGATTGCCGAAGAAAGCAAATCTAAGTGGGCGGACTCTAGTTCTGAGTCATCTGACTCAGAAAGTCATTCTAGTGACAGTGATGCAGAAGAAATCAAATGTATAATGGCAGACAATGACTCAACCTGGACATCTGGAGAGGTATTTGATTTTGACTCTAGTGAATTTACACGAAATGACTTGATTGATGCACTGCATGAAATGGTAAAAGAGTATTCCAGACTTTCTCAATCATTTGAAGAAGTTAAGATTGAAAATCAGAACTTAAAAAATCAGAACAGTAAGTTAACTTGCTTGCAAGTAGACAGCTGCAATGATTTACAAGTTAAGATGAGTAAATTAATAACTGAGAATGAAAGAGCCCAAGCAGATTACCAGAAAGTGCTTTCTGAAAACCAGAAGTTGTTGCTACTGGTAAATGCTTGGAACAAGTCTTCTGTTTCATTGGAAAAGATGCAAGAATTACAAAAACAGTCAGGAGATAGGAGTGGTCTCGGTTTTTGTAATAATGAAGGCACTTCTGAAACGAATACTAAGCCAACACTGGATATGTGCAAAGGGAAATACATTCACTTTGTGAAATCCAGTGTGGTACAGGAACCAGAAGTACCTACTGCTTCAGTTGAAAGGAATGTAAATCCGACGAACAGAAGAATGAACTATGGTCTGGGTTACGTTAAACCTAAGGAAAAAGTTGACCAGAGTTCTAGATTCAGAAAAGAATTCAACTCTGGAAGACAACATCCTATGAAGGTTAAAAACTACCAGTACTACAACTCTAAACCTGTTCAGAAGAGATACAGAATGGAAAACAGAAACAGAAGGGAAGAACAACATTTTGGTATGCATACTGTTAGAAATAACAGACCTTCTGTTGCACACACATCTTTGGATACCCAAAGTACAAAGTCATCAAGAATTGTACAAATGTGGGTTCCCAAAGGACTGATAAGGCTTGGACCCAAATAGATTTGGGTACCAGTTACTAAAATTTGTGTTTGCAGGAACAGCAGAAGAAAGCAGAAATCAGTAATTCTACATGGTATCTGGACAGTGGTTGTTCAAGACACATGACTGGACAAAGAAACCTACTTTCCGAGATAGTGAGCTGTACTGGACCAAAGATAACTTTTGGAGACAACTCAAAAGGTAAAACCATGGGTAAGGGTAAGATTATCCATGGTAATATAACTATTAATGATGTGTTATTAGTTGACAATCTTTGTTACAATCTTATCAGCATTAGCCAACTATGTGATAATGGGTATTCTGTGGCTTTTCAAAAGCATTCATGTATAATTAAAGATTCTACTGAAACTACTGTGTTAACAGGAAAAAGAGAAGGCAATACTTACAGAGTCTCTTGGAACTCAAATCATGTCAATACTCCTGTAGGCTTAGTTGCTTCTCTTAGCAATAAACACTGGCTATGGCACAAGAAATTGAATCATCTGAATTTCAAGTCAATCAATTATCTCAAGAAGCAGAATATAGTCGATGGATTACCTGACATTAATTTCGTTAAAAATCACGTTTGTTCTGCTTGTCAGCTTGGGAAACAGATAAGATCCAGCTTCAAGACCAAAGATAGCAAATCAACTTCAAGATGTCTGGAACTACTGCATATGGATCTATTTGGTCCTATCCCCATCATGAGCTTAGGGGGAATGAAATATACTCTTGTTGTTATTGATGACTTTTCTAGATTCACTTGGGTAATCTTTCTCGCAGGAAAAGATCAAACCAGTAGTCTCTTGATCAAGCTTCTGAAAAGGATTCAAAATGAAAAATCTTCTACCATCATTAAAATCAGAAGTGATCGGGGCACTGAGTTCACTAACAAGTATCTTGAGTTATATTTGAATGAGCAAGGAATTCATCATGAATATTCAGCTGCCAGAACTCCTCAACAAAACGGAGTGGCTGAGAGAAGAAATAGAACTCTAAAAGAAGCAGCTAGAACAATGCTAGCAGATGCAGACATTTCTCAGCGCTTCTGGGCTGAAGCAATCAATACTGCTTGTTACACGCAAAACAGAACTATGGTCAACAAAAAACACAACCAGACTCCGTATGAAATATGGAAAGGGAAGAAGCCCAATGTATCTTATTTTCATGTGTTTGGTTGCAAATGTTTTGTACTAAACAATGGCAAAAATCATTTGACGGCATTTGACTCAAAATCAGATGCTGGAATATTACTTGGTTACTCTGCTGTAAGCAGAGCCTTTAGAATCTTCAACAATAGAACTCTTAATGTTGAAGAATCAATTCATGTTGTCTTCGATGAAGACAGAAGTGCTGAAATTTATAACATATCTGATTTAAGTAACAGGTTGGACAGGATTCACTTGGAAATTGACAGTGAAGATGATGTAGAAGTAAATACCAAGGATCTTCAAAATCCAGAACCAGACATTCCAATAGTGGAACCAGAAGTACAGACTCTGGATCTACCAATACCAGAAGAAGATGCTCAAGAACCTACTACTGGTTCTGTAGAAGACAATCTTAACATATCAAATCAGGAAGATGTCCATTCAAATCCATTTATCTGGAGAAAATCTGTGACACCTCTGACCCAATACATTAAAATACGCAGCGGAAATAAAATAATTTTCTTTAAAATATGGAAGGAGTTTCAAAATACATTCTTTAAACATTTTTTTTTACAAATTAGCAATACATGATCATTCAAATGATATAACAAAAATACAAAACATCATTCCTATGATCATGCCATCAAAATCATCCTTCCAACGGTGTATGCATATGACCCCCTGCCCACAGTCAACGTCCCGGGCCTCCACTCTGATCTGCATCACATGAAATAACTGAAATGAGAATAAATCTCAGCAAGTGGAACTCTTACATAGCAATGACAATATACTCTGAAAACATAGCTTTGAAATCATAAATACCATCAACTCTGAAACATAAACTTCTGAACATGAATATCATAGCAATAGCATAGAAATGAGATGGTATTTCTCTTTACTCTGGTTGGATTGATATCAATAGTAACTCTGCTCTGGGGTGCTCATATCCCAAATCGATATAAACCGATAACTCTGAGGGATATAAGCCTATGGTCGTTGATCAACTAATTGCATGCAATTCTCTAGCTATATATTTATCAATCCAATAGAAACATTTAAACTCTCTCTGGCTTTAACAATCACTTTGAAACTCTATATTTTCTCTTGTATTCCCTTTTGAACAATAATGAGACATAAAAGCCTCCAATATGCATAGCAATGGAATTAATACATAACAATGAATCAATTGAAGGGAATAACACATTAAAACCTTTGAAACACAATACATATAACATCATGTGAGCACAAGGGATGAAATTCCACTTACAACCCAATAGAACACCACAATCTAAGCTCTTGGTTCACCACCTACAACAATAGTCCATAAATAACACAAACATCAACTCAATAATCAAGAACCCATGTCAATTAATCCATCAATCCAACATAAACAACAAACCCAAATGATCTCTCCTCCAAAACCATGAAATAAAAGCAACAAAAGCTTACCTTAGCTTCCTAGCACCAAGGAGAATCTCAATCTCAAGTCGAATCGCCAACTAAACGCTTGGATCGAATATAGGAAGCAAAAGAAATGAGGGAAAACCCTTGTCTTCAAGAGAGAAAACGAGAATGGAGAGGAAAGAAAAGGGGAAAAGTGAAGTCAACTCATCCAAAAAGCACTTGAAATCTCGACCATACCTCTACTGTTCATCACCGCAGGTGCGCTCTACCAAGCACCGCGGGTGCGCTCGTGCTACGGGAAAACAACCTAAAAATCTGAAGGCTGAGACCGCGGGTGCGCTCCATTAAGGACCGCGGGTGCGCTCCTGCTTCGGTCCTGCCACCGCGTACTCTGCGCACAGCTTCTTCAAAGATCGCCTCAGAAACGCCTCTTCCCGTCCGAATTAGAAAAAGTGGTAAACTACAAAGTTGTAGCTCTATGTCTTATCTTGACTCCCTCAAAATTTCAGATCATGTGGATGTATGAGTTAAACGTTATGCTAAATCTCCCAACCTGTGTCACTGGAGGAACGTCGAATCACACGACACACTTCGGGACACTTTTGGCTTACCTTCCACAATGATTTGAACAAAACTCAAAATAAGAAAGTTATAGCCTTATGTCTTATCTAACCACTCCAATTGGCCTCACCTCATTTGGATCAATATACCATTTATCATGAATTTAATCGTAACGCCGCTACAATAACACTGCACATCATCTATAACCAACTATACTAAAATCATAAATCGAAACTCTTAACATCCAAACTATACTTAAACTTAACCAAGTAGTCAATAAACTTATGAAATATTAAACCGTACCGTACACCAGGCTCGGCTATTACAATCTCCCCTCCTTAGAGGAATTTCGTCCCCAAAATTGACGTCACTACACGAACAACTCAGGATACTTCTCCTTCATCACATCCTCTGGTTCCCACGTGGCTTCTTCAATCAAATGATTCCTCCAAAGGATTTTAACAATTCCGATCTCTTTGTTCCTCAATACTCTGACTGACCGTCACTCTGAGGGTGATAAGCTGTATTAAACGCTAACCGCGAACCCATAGCTCTGTGCAAACTCTTCCAAAACTCTGAAGTAAATCTAGGGTCACGACCAATCACGATCGACACAGGAACACAAATACAACTTCTGAAGGTCACCAAACCATCACCATACACTCTAAACTCTAAGGTACATCTCTCCTCTGCTCTAGCTCTCATCTCTAACAACTGAACCTCGTCAGTCTGCTCTCTACGGATCCTGTCCATCAATGTAGCCCTAATAACCAACGCTGATAAACGAGCAATGGTCCTCGGAACCATCAAAGCAATCACAAACTCCCCATCTCTGTCCGGAGGCAAACCCGGCACATCATTCTCAAACACATCAACAAACTCTCTCACCACATCAATATCATCAATATTCAACTTAACCATACTATCCACATCAACAATAGAAGCCAAAAACCCATCACAACCTCTACACAGCAATCTCTCAGCCTCAAAACATGAAATAAAAGGAAGGACCAGCGAAGTACCTGCACTGGCGAGCATACCTCCCCTATCGTCATCATCTTCCTTGGTCATCGAAAAGATACGACCCTGCACTTTCTCCTGGCTAGCTCCTCGAGGACAATCTCTGGCAACGTGGCCTGCCGTGCCACAACGATAACAAGAATAAGTGCCATATCTGCACTCTCCCCAATGGTGTCTGCCGCACTTGGGACACAATGGCTTCTCAGAATCAGATGGGACTGTCGGTGGTCTAGGACTCAGATCCATCTTGTCTTTCCCTTTGAATCGATCTCCACCTTGCTGACTCGAACTCTGGCTCCTCTGAGCACTAGCCTGATGTCTCGCTTGCCTCTCCCGGGCAATATCCTTCTCGTCCTGCTCGGCCAACAAAGCCTTGGACACGATTTCCTTGAAAGTCACAGCCTTAGACATGTTGATATCTCTACGAATCTCTGCTTTAAGGCCTCGAATGAAATGAGCGCCTTTATCTCTGTCATTGGATGCAATGTAAGGAGCAAATAGGCAACCCTCCTCAAACTTCAGGATATACCCACCAACATCCATGCTCCCCTGTCGAAGCTCCAAGAACTCTGTCACCTTCCTCGCTCGAAGTGCGTCGGGGAAATACTTGTCATAGAACAACTCTGTAAACTCTGACCACTTCAATGTCGAGGCATCAACTCCAACTTTGGTCGCATTCCACCAGATGCGAGCAGCTTTAACCAACATGAATACAGCACAGCTGATACGGTCTCTATCCTCGTAGTGGAGATGATCGAAGATCGCCTCTAGAGCCTTGACCCACTCAACTGCAACTAAAGGATCGGTGCTCCCTGAAAATTCCGGTGGATCCATCCTCTTAAAAGCAAAAAATATGGCATCGGTGCCAACAACCTGAGCAACCTGCCCTCTACCTTGATCTCTGCCCTGACCTGCTCCTTGCAATCGGAGCAACTGCTGGATCTGCTCACTATGGACCTTGGCCTGCTCTCTCAGTAACTTGCCGAACTCGTCGACAACTCTCGAGGAAGAACTATCCTCACCCTCTACTGCTTTCCTCTTAGGTGGCATCCTCTACTCTACAATGTGCTCACAAAAGACATATCAATAGATAACAATGGATAGATGCAAGAAAACATACCCGGACAGTTGAAAGTAGACGAAATCATATGCATTGGTCCGAAGAATGGGGCTCTGATACCACTAAATGTGACACCTCTGACCCAATACATTAAAATACGCAGCGGAAATAAAATAATTTTCTTTAAAATATGGAAGGAGTTTCACAATACATTCTTTAAACATTTTTTTTTACAAAATATCAATACATGATCATTCAAATGATATAACTAAAATACAAAACATCATTCCTATGATCATGCCATCAAAATCATCCTTCCAACGGTGTATGCATATGACCCCCTGTCCACAATCAACGTCCCGGGCCTCCACTCTGATCTGCATCACATGAAATAACTGAAATGAGAATAAATCTCAGCAAGTGGAACTCTTACATAGCAATGACAATATACTCTGAAAACATAGCTTTGAAATCATAAATACCATCAACTCTGAAACATAAACTCTGAACATGAATATCATAGCAATAGCATAGAAATGAGATGGTATTTCTCTTTACTCTGGTTGGATTGATATCAATAGTAACTCTGCTCTGGGGTGCTCATATCCCAAATCGATATAAACCGATAACTCTGAGGGATATAAGCCTATAGTCGTTGATCAACTAATTGCATGCAATTCTCTAGCTATATATTTATCAATCCAATAGAAACATTTAAACTCTCTCTGGCTTTAACAATCACTTTGAAACTCTATCTTTTCTCTTGTATTCCCTTTTGAACAATAATGAGACATAAAAGCCTCCAATATTCATAGCAATGGAATTAATACATAACAATGAATCAATTGAAGGGAATAAAACATTAAACCCTTTGAAACACAATACATATAACATCATGTGAGCACAAGGGATGAAATTCCACTTACAACCCAATAGAACACCACAATCTAAGCTCTTGGTTCACCACCTACAACAATAGTCCATAAATAACACAAACATCAACTCAATAATCAAGAACCCATGTCAATTAATCCATCAATCCAACATAAACAACAAACCCAAATGATCTCTCCTCCAAAACCATGAAATAAAAGCAAAAAAAGCTTACCTTAGCTTCCTAGCACCAAGGATAATCTCAATCTCAAGTCGAATCGCCAACTAAACGCTTGGATCGAAGATAGGAAGCAAAAGAAATGAGGGAAAACCCTTGTCTTCAAGAGAGAAAACGAGAATGGAGAGGAAAGAAAAAGGGAAAAGTGAAGTCAACTCATCCAAAAAGCACTTTAAATCTCGACCATACCTCTACTGTTCATCACCGCAGGTGCGCTCTACCAAGCACCGCGGGTGCGCTCGTGCTACGGGAAAACAACCAAAAATCAGAAGGCTGAGACCGCGGGTGCGCTCCTGCTTCGGTCCTGCCACCGCGTACTCTGCGCACAGCTTCTTCAAAGATCACCTCAGAAACGCCTCTTCCCGTCCGAATTAGAAAAAGTGGTAAACTACAAAGTTGTAGCTCTATGTCTTATCTTGACTCCCTCAAAATTTCAGATCATTTGGAGGTCTGAGTAAAAGGTTATGCTAAATCTCCCAACCTGTGTCACTGGAAGAACGTCGAATCACACGACACACTTCGGGACACTTTTGGCTTACCTTCCACAATGATTTGAACAAAACTCAAAATAAGAAAGTTATAGCCTTATGTCTTATCTAACCACTCCAATTGGCCTCACCTCATTTGGATCAATATACCATTTATCATGAATTTAATCGTAACGCCGCTACAATAACATTGCACATCATCTATAACCAACTATACTAAAATCATAAATCGAAACTCTTAACATCCAAACTATACTTAAACTTAACCAAGTAGTCAATAAACTTATGAAATATTAAACCGTACCGTACAACAGGCTCGGCTATTACAAAATCTCATCCTCCATCATTGGTTATTGGTAATCCAGCAGCGCCGTTGAGAACCAGAAGGCAAATGCTTAATGAATACATGCATGCTGCTTTTATATCCCAGGATGAACCAAAGAAGATTGAAGAAGCTCTTCTGGATCCTAGTTGGATTGAAGCCATGCAAGAGGAGCTGAATCAATTCAAACGTAATAAAGTTTGGTTTCTAGTACCTAGACCATCTCATCAAGCTGTCATTGGAACTCGGTGGGTATTCAGAAACAAACTCAATGAAGAAGGCACAGTGGTGAGAAATAAAGCTAGATTGGTAGCTCAAGGCTTCAGACAAGAAGAAGGCATAGACTTTGATGAGACTTATGCACCAGTAGCAAGGCTCGAAGCAATCAGAATATTCTTAGTATATCAAATGGATGTGAAAAGTGCTTTTCTAAATGGTCTTTTACAAGAAGAAGTATACGTCGAACAACCTCCAGGATTACAGATTAAGCAATCAGATACTGGAATCTTTATAAATCAAGCCAAGTACAACAAGGAGCTTCTGAAAAAGTTTGGAATGGAAGCATGCTCTGCTGCTTCTACTCCAATGAGCTCATCTATTAAGCTTGATAAAGATGAAAGTGGTATTTCAGTAGAGGTAACTCAGTATCGAGGTCTTATTGGTTCTTTATTATATTTAACTGTCAGTAGACCAGATATCATGTTTGCTGTTTGCATTTGTGCTCGATTTCAATCTAACCCCAAACAATCTCATTATATTGCTGCTAAGCGTATTTTGAAGTATTTGAAAGGAACTCAAAACGTCGGCTTATGGTATCCCAATGATTCATCGTTAAATCTTATTGGATATTCAGATGCTGATTATGCAGGTTGCAAACTAGACCGAAAAATCACAAGTGGTTTTTGTCAATTTCTTTGTGATAGGCTGATATCCTGGTTTAGCAAGAAACAAACTTCCATAGCCACATCTACTGCAGAAGCAGAATATCTGGCTGCTGGAAGCTGCTGCTCTCAGATACTGTGGATTCAACAACAGTTAAGAGACTATGGGATTCAAGCCTCCGAATCACCTATATTCTGTGACAATACCAGTGCAATTGCAATCACACAAACTCTAGTACTTCATTCCAGAACGAAGCACGTAGACATCAGTCATCACTTTATTAGAGATCATGTGCAGAAGAAGAATATTCGTCTGGAATATGTTTCTACTGATCAACAAACAGCAGATATCTTCACGAAAACCCTTACCAGAAAATAAGTTTTATTACTTTCGTAATTCTCTTGGTTTAATAGATTTATCTTGACTATTTTCTAGTTTCTTAGTTAAATTTCTATTATTACTTGTTTGTTATCGCATTGAACTAACAGTAAGTTATGTGCAGAACAGCAGAAGAAAAGTCAGATAAGCAAAACTGGAATTTTATTAGAAATCATTTCAGTACATTACACAATGCATAATGAAAACCAGTAGATCTTCTTTGCTATTTAACCAGTAGCGTTACATGTAGTGCTTGTCTTCTGAAATAGGAGCTTTCTGACATTTGCTTGCGAAGTACTTCAACAGGAAAAAGATGGTCTTCTTCGAAAGAGAAAGGCCTAGAAGGAATCTAGCAAGCTTAGGTCTTGTCAGCACTAATGTATTTTTTAGATGCCTTGCAGGGCATCATAGGGAATTTCAGCATCATCAATCCACCAGTACTCTTTTATTGAATTAGCATGCGTCTGGAAGAAATTGATGCTATATTTCAAACTCAATCGAAGCAACAGATCTGCTTGACTGTGGAAACTACAACTCAAGGAGTGTATTTCAAGGATCATTACGACATTTATGATACCCTCAAACTTCTTTTTGAACAGTTTTGCTTCGACTCCTAAATCTAACTCTAACTCTTTTTTTACTTGAGTTTTCATTTTTCTTGCTTACCTTCGTTCAAGCTTTGCAGGTATTTATAGAGGGAACAAAAACTCTTGTGAATCACACGATTGCGACTGTTCATTTTCAACGGCTCAGATTGAGAGATGGCCAAGAGTCACTTGTCGCAATTATGATTACTTATTAATTGCATTTACCGAGGGGGAACAGTATCTTAGTCAGACTAAGAGTTTGACACATTTTCAGAAAACAGATAGGATATTTGTCTTTTCGATAAAACTACAAGTCTGCTGATTTTGACAAAGTGCTCGCATATTTCAGCACTCTGAAACTTCCAGCAGAAGTTATCATAAAATGACAAATCCTTTTCTGATTTCTTTTAGTAACCGTCTGGACAGCCCGCTCTTTTTCAAAATTTTCAAAAATCATTCGTCTTTCTGACAGTTTCTGCAAAACTTTTCAAACACTCAACCAAGAACATACTGACACGTGTCTTTATGTTTATTTGACGGCTGTATATCTATTTCATATTTCACATTTTAACCTTTACTGTTTCATAACTATCGTTATTCAGCTACTGCTTTCTCTATATCATAACTAACTACTGCAAATTTTTCTGATCTCATCTGCATACAGAAATGGCTGGAGCATATACTCTCAACGCTTATCAGGTTAACTTTGCTTCCGTTCTCACCATCAAGGATGAGAATCTCTTGAAAATGTTTCAGGATATTGAGAATTCAGGACTCCGGAAATTCCTGGAAGCACCAGCAGTTATCTACAAAAATGCTCTCCTGTAATTTTACGCCAAAGCAACAGTGCATGAAGGAAGGATTGTTCATACCCAAGGAGATGCTTCTATCTCCATTGATGCCGCCTCACCTAGGAGCAACCTTCCTCCTTCCTACTTTCGGGTATTTCTGAACTCTCTGATATTTCCAAGACAGATATGTCTGTTGCTCTCAGCTCATTCTCCGCATCTGGAGAAGAAGTGTCTCCTTCCTGCCACAAGAAATTGCTCAAAATAGAATATCAGATTATGGCCGATATTGTGGCTAAAGCTATTTTAATCAAGGCTGGCACCTTCGACAAGTTGACGAAGGAGAAAGTTCAGGTCATGACTGCCATCACCAAGGGGATTAAGGTGGAGTGGAGTCATTTTATTTTCAGAATTATGAAGGATATGGTTATTCGGAAGAGTTCTGGTTTCGCGGTTCAGATCAGTGTTTTGCTCAAGGATGCTGGTTTCGCATCTACCAGTGATCTCGATGCTACTTCTGTTACCATGATTGATGCAGCAAATGAAAGCGGACCGGTTACGGTGGCCGGAAGCGCAACGGAAGTCAAAAATTTTTATTTTCAAGCATAAATTTTGGCCACCCCTTGCTTTTGTGCAATATTTACAAACAACACCATACATAGGATGTTTAAGATATTTACCTATCAATCTTTAAAAGATTGATTGTGGCTCCAACTTTGTTGTCAAACAACAAAGCTCTTCAAGGCATGAAGATCTACAAGCTCCTCCTCCAAGTCCTTGAATCTTTCCTTCAAATTAGGCCCACCACCAACTAGGTAGATCCCCTCATATTTTGCACTAGAAAAATATAAGGATTTTTCTTTGAGAAGTGAGTTTTATTCTCCAACAATTGAAGAACAAAATAAGAAGAAAAATTTGAGAGAATATCTTGTGTAGTTTCGGCCAAGTGAGAGTTGAGGAATGAGGGAGTGAAGTCTAGTCTTGGGTGTGGGAAAAGTTGGGAGAAAAGTTGCATGCCATGCAATATTTTAATCAAAAGTAATCCACGCCCTTTCACCTCCCAAGCATGCAAACCCTATCATGTATATAATATAGTTTTTAATCAAATTTAAAACTTTGGACTAAATTTAATTATCTCAAACATATTTGAGACTAATTAAACATTACTTGAATTTACCCAAGTCCCACTAGTTAAATAATTATTTTAATTGAGCTCTACAAGACTCAATATTATTTAATTAATTCAACACTTGAATTAATTTAATTATCTGGACTCTACTAGGTCCACTAGTGTCTAATTAATTCAACACTTGAATTAATTTAATTTAGTCCATAATAATGTTTATGAAAATCACAATTTTCAAATACATTATTCACTTGGCCAAATTTTAATCTTACGAACACTTCCATAAATTAAAATTTATATTTCTCTCATAGAAGTCATACTTCTATTTTTCTTTACACTTATAAACTCATTTATAAGTCGTTCAACACATTGAACTATTTTTCCTTCTCAACGGGATCTAGAAAGCTAGCACTTGTGTGGCCCTCAATGGTTCATTGATACGACTAGCCGTGGGTTCACATCTCCATGTGATTCGGACTAAACATGTCCTTATACGAGCATACCCCAATCGCTCCATTCTTACTTATCAACACCTTGATAACAAGAACGTCAGAACTCAAGTCTGATAGTACCCAACCAATCATGTTAAACGCCTAGCAGCATCGCTTACATGATTCCTAGGTATCAAATGATAGTGCCTGCAAGAACCATTCAATTATGGTTAGCGTACAGTACGGTCCCTTCAACTCATATATCCCGACCGATTCGACAACTATTGGTTTATCGAGAGTTGTCAATGAATCGATACTATGTGTCATGTTGTAGTTGCATCAATGGTGTAATCTATGAAACCCCTTTCATAATTACAACCATACTCTGATCAGAGATTTCAACCTACATACACATGATAACACATAGGATATCCATACCCGAAGGTAAGCGGTGAATCCCCGACTACAATGCATCGACTCCTATGTGTTTCGACAGAACACCCAACCTTGCCACCTGATGACCCCATGAGAGTCGGTAAACAAGTCAAAGTGTAATTCTAGCACATAAAGTCTCAATGTTGTCCCGGGTCATAAGGACTAATTCTGTACAACCATAAACCAGGACTTTTCCACTCGATAAGTGAGAACCACTTGGAAAGTTCTTTTATGGAGGGTTGTTCAGTGCACTCTACAAGGAGCACCTATCTGCATGTTCGGACATCACAATGTCCCCTACCAATAAAACATGGTACTCACATCGCAGATACTAGTCTCTAACTCGAGCGGCCTATATCCTTCTTAGTGGCGGCTGAATCGACTAGGAACCTTTTAGAATATACAGTATTACAAATATGAGTTTCATGATACTCATCATATGAGCATCTCATATTCTTTCTACTATTTGTATATTCAAGGGCTTTATCTATGCAACTAGCATGGGTATACAGATAAAGATTTGCCAAAATAATAAATTCAAATATTATTAAAATAAAGATTGCTTATACATAGAGTTTCATTGTGAACACTCGGCCAACACTTGGCTCGACGGGCACCTACTCTAACAATCTCCCACTTGCACTAGAGCCAACTACCCATATGCTTAAAACCCATTGATTCGCGATGCTTGTCGAATAATGGTCCAGGTAAAGGCCTAATTAGTGGATCAACAACATAATCTGCGGAGCCGACTTTGTCAATAGACACTTCTCTTCTTTCCACAATCTCTCCGAGGATGTGGTACTTTCTCAATACTAGTTTGGATTTCTGATGAGACCTTGGCTCCTTTGCTTGAGCTAAAGCTCCCGTGTTGTCACACAACACCGGGACAGGAGCAACTCCATTAGGAATGACGCCCAACTCTTGGACGAAATTCCTTATCCAAACAGCCTCCCTTGCTGCATCCGATGCAGCAATGTATTCGGCCTCTGTGCTGGAATCCGCAGTATTGTCTTGCTTGGAACTCTTCCAAGAGACAGCAGCACCATTGAGCATGAATACAAACCTAGAGGTTGACTTCGAGTCATCAATATCGCTTTGGAAGCTAGAGTCGGTATAGCCTTCCAATTTCAGTTCTCCACCCCATAGACCAAGAACAATTTATTGGTCCTTCTCAACTACTTGAGGATGTCTTTCACAGCTTTCCAGTGTGGAAGACCAGGGTTCAATTGATATCCTTTCACTACACATAGTGCAAACGCCACGTCAGGACGTGTAGATATCATTTCATACATGATGTTACCAATTGCCGAAGCATACGGAATGCGTGTCATCGCCACTATCTCTGCATCAGTCTTGGGAGACAGACTTGGATAGGGACATGCCATGACACATTGGTAGATGTCCTCTCATGGACTCATCCATCGAGAACCGCTTCACGATGGTATCAATGTATGTGGACTGGGTGAGACCAAGCCATCTTTTCGATCTATCTCAATAGATCTGTATTCCCAATACAAAAGATGCTTCACCCAAGTCCTTCATCGAGAACTTACTCGCTAACCATATCTTAGTTGATTGCAACATTCCTACATCATTCCCAATGAGTAGAATGTCATCAAGACAAAGCACCAGGAATGTCACAACACTCCCACTGACCTTCTTATACATACACGGTTCCTCAAGATTCCTAGTAAATCAAACTCTTTGATTGTACTATCGAATCTAAGGTTCCAACTCCTTGATGCCTTCTTTAGACCATAAATAAATCTCTGAAGTTTGCATACCATATGATCACTTCCGACAGATGTAAACCCTTCAGGTTGAGACATGTAAATCACTTTCTTAAAATCCCCATTAAGAAAGACTGTCTTAACATCCATCTGCCATATCTCATAGTCATACCATGCAGCTATGGCTAGCAAAATCCTTATGGACTTGAACATTGCGACTGGGAAAAGGTTTCCTCAAAGTCAACTCCTTGTCTTTGAGTATATCCTTTTGCCACCAATCGCGTCTTGAAGGTCAATACCTTCCCATCCGCCCCAAGTCCCTGTGGGAACAGTTCTCTCAGGTGGATCCACAAGATCCTACACTTGGTTCGAATGCATGGAATTCAACTCAGATTCCATTGCTTCAAGCCACTTGGATGAATCGGCATCAGATAACGCTTCCTTGAAGGTCCTTGGATCACATCCATGGTTAGGCTCATCATGGCCCTCTTCAAGAAGCTGACCATACCTCATAGGTGGTCTCGAGACTTTCTCGTATCTGCTAGGAGCTTGTATCTCCTCTCTTGGCTCTTCGGGTGTGGGTTCTTCAATTGTGGGTGTCTCTCGAACCTCTTCGAGTTCTATCATCTCCCCTTTTCTATCCAATAGAAAATCCTTTTGCCAAAAAGGTTGCATTCCTAGAAACAAACACATTTGTTTCTTGGGGATGATAGAAATAATATCCAACTTAATTCCTTGGATATCCCACAAAGTAACATAAAATGGATCAACAATCCAATTTATCTCCTACTACCTGCTTCACATAAGCAGGGCTCCCCATATTCTAAGATAAGAATATTTTGGGAGGCTTACCCATCCACATCTCATATGGTGTCTGCCTTTGAATGGACATTTAATGGAATATCTTTTAATTTTAAGTTATAGAGATCGTTTTCAAGTTCTCAAGTACCAATTAAACATTCATTCTTGTAAATGTTGCAAACACCTTTGCTAAATAAACAAGAATATCCATTTTTATCACAATAGAAATGGAAACAATGTTTTTTTTACAAAATTAGGTACAAACAAAACATCTTATAAAATTAACTTAAACTATTGTTCAATAATAAGTAAACATCCTCAATAGCCTTGGCAGCAACTCTTGCTCCATTGCCCTATCCTCAAGAAGGTCACACCTTCCTTAAGCTTCCTACTTCTTCCCATCACCTGTAACTCATTACAGAGATGTGAGTCACAACCGGTATCTAATACCCAAGAAGTAGAGTTAATTGAAATGTTTACTTAAATTTAGAACATACCGTTTCCAGAACACTTCTGGGCCAGATATTCCTTGCAATTACGCTTCCAATGTCCAGGCTTCTTGTAGTGATGACATACATCACTAGTCTTGTCAGCCCTAACTGGTGTGGCTGCCACATCGGGATTCGGAGATTGCCTCAACAAGGGCACGTTCTTCTTGGGACGTTGGAAAGAACGCTTCTTTCCATTCCCATGTGGATCAATCTTCGTACCAGATGAAGAACCCACATAAAGAACCAACTTCTCTTTCTTGATGGTGGATTCAAACGTAACAAGCATGTTCACCAACTCCTCAAGGGTCGGTTCCATCTTGTTCATGTTGAAGTTCACCACAAAAGGATCAAATGAGCTAGGCAGCGATAAGAGCAACACGTCGGTGGTCAACTCCGAAGGCAATATCATATCCATGCCAACGAGCTTGTCCACGAGCCCGATCACCTTTAGGCCATGCTCATGGACCGAGGCCCCATCTCGCATGCGCAAAGTGATCAGCTCCTTGACGGTAGCATGCCTAAGAGGACGTGTTTGCTCTCCAAAGAGCTCCTTGAGGCGTAAATGAATGTCAGCAGCATTCTTTGCACCCTCAAAACGCCTCTGCAGCTCATCATTCATAGAAGTCAGCATATAACACCTGGCTATCAAGTCATGGTCACACCATTCCTTGTAAGCCTGCAATTCCTCAGGAGTGCAGTCAGTCGGAGCCTCAACAGGGGGCGACTGAGTTAGTGTATATGTTACCCTTTCCGAATTCAAGACTATTTTCAAATTTCTTAGCCAAGTGAGGTAATTAGGTCCAGTTAATATGTGTTTGTCGAGTATTACAGATATCGAATTGCGCATCGAAGACATTGTCGATTTGTACTGAAAAGTAAAAACAAATAAATGTTGATGACTATTTTAAATATTTAGTAAGATATGAAGTTTGGACTTTTACTTCATAAATATTTGCTCCCACTGTTTTGACATTTTCACTACCCTCTAGTGAAAACGGGAAACTCCTTTCCTCAGTAGGTACGTAAGGTCCAATTAGCAAATTATGATCCCGAATAATATAAGCCAATCACAATTCCTAAAAGCTAGTTTCCAATTGCATCACAATGCAGCCCTCTTCGTAAACTTTTGTCTCACGTTTGATTAGGACCCAATAATATGACGTCGTTCATCTTTACGTGTCAAGCCTTACCCATCGATGTTGAACCTTAATGGACGGTCGCCATGAGTTCCCCCAATAGTATGAGCCGAAATCATGGGAGTTCCACGTAGTTCACATCACTATGTCAATGGATGTCACAGCTTTCCGGCACCCAGAGCTCCCCCAATAATATGAGCCGAGCCCCGAGTACGGGTAGCGTTCATCATGCATCCATTGTCGATGGAAGACAAGGAAATTATAAACAAATTTATAATTCCCCTTTTCGGGCTTGATATTAATTTTGAATCTTATTCAAAATGAGGGTTTTTTAATTTTGAAAGGTCTCATCATTAATTTTATTTTAAAAGCTCGCCATGTTTGATCGTATGTTTGTCCGAATTCATGCAACTTTGTTATTATAATAATAATAACGCACATACTCATTATTTATAACATATCATGCATATATTATAAATAGAAAACAATACAAGGATGATCAATCGCCCCAAGTTCTAATGGCCCGTGTGAGCTAAACACGGGCCTAGGTCCAATCCTAGGGTAAATGCACGGGATGCAATGCAACTATTACATTTGCTTCCAATATTACATGTCTTCGATCTTCATAATCACCAAGGCCACCATCTTCCAATCTTGATCTTCCACTATTCTAATATTTACAATTAAATATCCATGGCACATAGGGATACATCTCATGGGGTGGGAACGGGCCATAAACCAAGCCCACTTTAAATTGATAATTATTACAATCATACAACACAAATATCCTAGCATACACCTAGCAAATTGGGCTTGGGCTTTTGATCATCCTTCATGCACAATATCATATATCATACACCATCAATTAATTATCACTATAATTAATTGATCCAATATTATATATCTTGATCCAATCACTAACCGCCACAATTATAAATTAAATTAACAAAGTATACAAACACCTTTGTCTCTACTGTCAAATTAATTTATTTATAATCCAATTTCTTGTAAATCACAATTTACTATAAATAATTAAAGTCCAACTTCAATTATTTATTTTATGAGAAAATATATGCAACAATTGTAAATTTAAACTTAAGGGCCCAAAAACCATTTTTCACCAAAAATATTTTGGCCCATTTAAATTTCACAAATTATGTTGGCCATCCAATGGCCCAACATCTCAAGGCCCATGACACTAAGATTGTCCAAAACACTTTTGGAAACCCTAGCCGTCATCGCCGTCGCCGGAGCTCCGTCGCCCGATTCCGGCAACACAAAAAAAAAAATTTTTTATTTAAAAACCTACAATTTTCGGGCAGCCCCTCGGGCTGCCCTTTGCTGCCCGAAAAAACAAGGGCAGCTCGGGCAGCCCTCGGGCAGCAACATGCTGCCCGAAAAATGTTTTTTTTTTTGTTTTTCAAATATTCGGCCTCCATGATTTTTCCTTGCAAAAATATTTCTCAAGCGGTTATAAATTGATCTCAACATAATATTACGTAAATATTACACAAAAACCGTAACCTTAGCTCGGATACCACTTGAAAGCGGACCGGTTACGGTGGCCGGAAGCGCAACGGAAGTCAAAAATTTTTATTTTCAAGCATAAATTTCGGCCACCCCTTGCTTTTGTGCAATATTTACAAACAACACCATACATAGGATGTTTAAGAGATTTACCTATCAATCTTTAAAAGATTGATTGTGGCTCCAACTTTGTTGTCAAACAACAAAGCTCTTCAAGGCATGAAGATCTACAAGCTCCTCCTCCAAGTCCTTGAATCTTTCCTTCAAATTAGGCCCACCACCAACTAGGTAGATCCCCTCATATTTTGCACTAGAAAAATATAAGGATTTTTCTTTGAGAAGTGAGTTTTATTCTCCAACAATTGAAGAACAAAATAAGAAGAAAAATTTGAGAGAATATCTTGTGTAGTTTCGGCCAAGTGAGAGGTGAAAGTGAGAGGTGAGGAATGAGAGAGTGAAGTCTAGTCTTGGGTGTGGGAAAAGTTGGGAGAAAAGTTGCATGCCATGCAATATTTTAATCAAAAGTAATCCACGCCCTTTCACCTCCCAAGCATGCAAACCCTAGCATGTATATAATATAGTTTTTAATCAAATTAAAAACTTTGGACTAAATTTAATTATCTCAAACATATTTGAGACTAATTAAACATTACTTGAATTTACCCAAGTCCCACTAGTTAAATAATTATTTTAATTGAGCTCTACAAGTTTCAATATTATTTAATTAATTCAACACTTGAATTAATTTAATTATCTGGACTCTACTAGGTCCACTAGTGTCTAATTAGTTCAACACTTGAATTAATTTAATTTAGTCCATAATAATGTTTATGAAAATCACAATTTTCAAATAGATTATTCACTTGGCCAAATTTTAATCTTAGGAACACTTCCATAAATTAAAATTTATATTTCTCTCATAGAAGTCATACTTCTATTTTTCTTTACACTTATAAACTCATTTATAAGTCGTTCAACACATTGAACTATTTTTACTTCTCAACGGGATCTAGAAAGCTAGCACTTGTGTGGCCCTCAATGGTTCATTGATACGACTAGCCGTGGGTTCACATCTCCAAGTGATTCGGACTAAACATGTCCTTATACGAGCATACCCCAATCACTCCATTCTTACTTATCAACACCTTGATAATAAGAACGTCAGAACTCAAGTCTGATAGTACCCAACCAATCATGTTAAACGCCTAGCAGCATCGCTTACATGATTCCCTAGGTATCAAATGATAGTGCCTGCAAGAACCATTCAATTATGGTTAGCGTACAGTACGGTCCCTTCAACTCATATATCCCGACCGATTCGACAACTATTGGTTTATCGAGAGTTGTCAATGAATCGATACTATGTGTCATGTTGTAGTTGCATCAATGGTGTAATCTATGAAACCCCTTTCATAATTACAACCATACTCTGATCAGAGATTTCAACCTACATACACATGATAACACATAGGATATCCATACCCGAAGGTAAGCGGTGAATCCCCGACTACAATGCATCGACTCCTATGTGTTTCGACAGAACACCCAACCTTGCCACCTGATGACCCCATGAGAGTCGGTAAACAAGTCAAAGTGTAATTCTAGCACATAGAGTCTCAATGTTGTCCCGGGTCATAAGGACTAATTCTGTACAACCATAAACCAGGACTTTTCCACTCGATAAGTGAGAACCACTTGGAAAGTCCTTTTATGGAGGGTTGTTCAGTGCACTCTACAAGGAGCACCTATCTGCATGTTCGGACATCACAATGTCCCCTACCAATGAAACATGGTACTCACATCGCAGATACTAGTCTCTAACTCGAGCGGCCTATATCCTTCTTAGTGGCGGCTGAATCGACTAGGAACCTTTTAGAATATACAGTATTACAAATATGAGTTTCATGATACTCATCATATGAGCATCTCATATTCTTTCTACTATTTGTATATTCAAGGGCTTTATCTATGTAACTAGCATGGGTATACAGATAAAGATTTGCCAAAATAATAAATTCAAATATTATTAAAATAAAGATTGCTTATACATAGAGTTTCATTGTGAACACTCGGCCAACACTTGGCTCGACGGGCACCTACTCTAACAGCAAATGTATTGGCTCTAAGGCCTAAGCCAACAGTGGCAGGAGTTTGTTGCGATGAAAAAGGAAATTGGGGACATTGCTTCTGAGGCTCCCAAACCTCAGAAGAAAATTTCAAAGAAACGATTGATTATTTCGACGGATTCCGATAAAACAGCATCAGAAGAATCTGCTGCTGCTGTTCGACCAACAGTATCCACCCCAGTCCAGAGGAAACCGCGCTCCATTCTCAAGATGAAAAAGACAGCAGCACTGTCTGAGATTGAGAAAGTACCTATTCGACAGGTCTTTCCAGAAGCGGTTCATTCTGCTCGATCGACTGTTTCTTCGACTGCACTCGCTACTGCGTCCATCTCAGCACCTTCTTCTGCTACTGTTTTTAAGCCATCATCTGGAATCGTTATTCGGGAACCAGCAAGCGGGTCTTCTGCTTTCCGACCTATTGCGCCCATTTCATCTACTGACAAAGGCAAAGGGAAATGGTTGAAGAACCACCTACTTTTGGTCACAAGACCATTGTCACCACCGGCGTTGATCTTCATCTAGCCGAGATTGAGACCTCTGCAAACGATGACATAAAATTCTTTGATGAATGGCATACTGCCCGACTATTCCACTCTTTTGCTTACTTCAAAACAAAAGGGAGTTATGCCAAAATGATGAATGCAGAAAAGAAGATTTTTCAGCTGGCAAAAACAGAGAATGTCATCGAGGCCTTGCGCAGAAGGAACTTCATCCTCGATCAGCTAAAATGTCAGAAATTAGAGTCAGTTTTGAAAGTCCTTCAATCGAATTTTGATCCTGCCGTTCCTACTGCTGTTCAGGATCAAAATGTTATTTTAATTCTATCTGACAGATTAAAGCAGATGAATGAGCAACTTCTTGTTCAAGAACAAGGTTTTGGAGAGCCTACTGTTTATCATGTTGGCCTTGTCCCGATCTTTCAGCAGAATCAGACAGTTGAGGAAAGGACTACCGCCTCCCCAAAGGCTGCTGTTCTTAGTACTCCTGCATCTCCGACTAGGCCCATTCAGTCCTCATCACTATTGTCTGTGCATGAATTGGCTTCAGTTGAGGAAGTCATTGAATCGATTGTCCCTTCAGTCTCTGCTTCTCTGGAAGCAGCACCGGATACTTCATTGCCACCCTCTGTCTCTCCTAACCAAGGGCAACCAGTAGCAGAACCAGATGCTACTTCCTTACTGCCGAATTTAGAAATGTTTTCTGCTGCCCATCAAGCAGAAATGAACACTTTTCTGGATCAGCCTTCTGCACCTTCTGCTGAAGAACCATCAGATTCACAGGCTGCTACTGTACCTTTGGAAGAAGTTTTGGCCTCTGACTTGGCTATTCCTACTGAAGATACTACTCTTCCTCTGGTTGCTGATGAACCTACTGCTTCTGCACTTCCAGCAGAAAGCACAGCAGACCCGGCTCCTTCTACTGCCTTGGTTGATGCTGCTATTGTTTCTACTGTGTTGCCTGTCTCCCTCCCTGTTTTGACTGAGACGACTTCTCGTCTTTCTGAGATCAAACAACGTATTCTTGAACGAACTCCTTCCACGGAATCAGATGCATTCAACCTCGAACATCAGATTCAGTGTGTACAAAACGACCTCAACAACATATCTGCTTTAGTAAAACGAATGTCCTATGAAAACATCTCAGAATTCGCTGGCGCTCAATCTTTCCGAGAGCGAATGGGGAAATACATCTATCTCACTAAGGAGACATCAGACAAGATGTATGCTGAAGCCTCCGTTTTCAGACAAGCTATAGCGCGAAACCACAACAACATGATTCTTGCTCAAAACGATATACTCGATCGCCTCACTGGTCATGATGATCTTTTTCGATCATTGTCTACTTCTGTGGAACTCTTGGATGCCAAGATTGACTCTCAAAAACAATCTATCACTGCCTTAGATAATCGCATCTCTTCTCAGACCCCGTATCTGGAGATGTTAACAGATGGCATTCAAAATATTTCCGGCAGACTGAATGATCTCTTTACCTATGTGGTTGCCACTGATGCCAAAAAGAGGGGAAGATAGAGGAGATCAAGCAGGAGCTAGGCAAACAGAAGATGAGGCTGAACCTTCGAACAGAAGAGATCAAGAACCTCAGAATGAAGAAATCATTTACAGGGATATTGGAACCGATTGAAATTTTTTGTTATATACTTTATTGACATTATCCTTCTGTTTAAATGATTATCTGTTTTACTTAACGCCTTTCTACTGTTTAGGTTTTGGCATCACCACAAAGGGGGAAATTGTTAGATATGAATTTTATTGTGGCGATGATAACTAAAACCAGTAGACCAGCAGACCAGAACAACAGAATAGCTTATCAGTAGCTGCTGCTCTAGTAAAACTAAACCAGTAGAAAAGGGATAACAATACAAACCAGTAGAGAATGTTTTCTAACGTTGCTATCTTAATTGTTACCGTTAAAGAGTTCCTAGTACTAGTATTAATTGCAGCATTAAATACTATACGGAGTCATTTAATGCATATTACCCAATTAAGTATAAAACAAGACTGATTGTTTTATAACTTTTCTGCAGGAACCTATTTCGGTAATAAAGCTGACTGTATCAGTTATCTGAAGACTTCTCTGATTGTGAACGTTGAACTCAGTCGACTATATATACTTGGATCAAATCCTTATTCGACAACACACTTCACTCATTATCATTCTTCAAGGAACAAAGCTTTTCTTATCAGACGAATATCAGTTTTCCTTGAGCATTTTAAAAAGTTCAACACAAAGAAAAGTAGCACACGCTTCATAGCTTATATCTGATCTTTTGTAGATCATCTTGTGCTACTAATTCTTATACTCTTCACGATCTTTACTGCATTAATATTTTATCAGAAGAGTCTGTAATCTGAAAAGAGTCTTTTCAGAACTTTGTGTTTCGCATTTTTTGTGAGTTGAGAAACTAAGAGTTTCAGTAGGCTGAGGTGTAAGTCCTTCTGAAGTGGGTGTGTACAAGTGTTGTACTGTAATATCCAAAGTCTTTTAGTTATACCTTCTGGAAACAGAAGAAGGGGAGACGTAAAAGAGTTTATCTTCGAACTTCCATAAACAACTGTTGTTTACTGCTTTATTGTTGTTTCAACTACTTCATCAGATTGTTTCCGCATGTTCTACTGTAATCAGGTGAAAGTATTCGCACAAGATCAACTACTATCCTTAACAGGATTTTAGTACCTCATCAGAACGAAAAACGAGTAGAGTTTATTCACCCCCCCCCCCCCCCTCTAAACTCAACTTCGATCCTCAACATAAACACATCATTGAATTTGAAGATAAACACGATATGTGAACAATATATTAACGATAAATTTCAGAAAAATGCATCTGTGAACGTTTCAATTAAGATTCAGTACATAGCCACAATTTTTTAGGAATCAGTACCTGACAATACTATACTTTTAGTTTTAATTCCTTACAAACCAAAATTTACATTTTTACCCTTTATTATTTAAATAAATATATTATTTTATCCATAAAAATTGCATGTGTCTTCTCCATTTAAAATATAATTTTAGAAAAATATTGTTTCTCAATTATCATAGAATAAAAGTAAATACTTATTTTGACATACAAACTATCTATTATGGGCTTTCAAATACTTGATTTCGCTTTTTGAATACTCCAAATATATAAGAAAATATTATATTTTCGAGCATTCACCATAAATTCAGTGTTGGTCCTTTCATGAAAAATGAATTAAGGTAACTTATTCATGTCATTTTAAAAAAAACATAGGTCATCACTCATCATGAAATAAGATTAAGGTATTATTTTGACCTACAAAATACCTATTTTGGAGTTCCAAATACTTGATTTGACTCTTTGAATACTCCAAATGTGTAAAAAAATATTGGATCTTCGAGCTATCACAAGAATTAGGTAACTTATTCATGTCATTTAAAAAAAAACATAGGTCATTGAATCATGAAATAAGATTAAGGTATTTATTTTGACCTACAAAATACCTATTTTGGAGTTCCAAATACTTGATTTGACTCTTTGAATACTCCAAATGTGTAAGAAAATATTGGATCTTCGAGCTATTACAGTAAATTCAATAATTGTTAGTCTTTTCATTGAAAATGAATTAAGATGACTAATTCATGTCATCTAATTTTTGAAAAAACGCAGTTTCTCACTCATTGTTGAATTAGAAAAAGTACTTATTTTGATCGATAACATACCTATTTTGGGGTTCCAAATATTTGATTTGCTATTTGAATACTTCAAATGTGTAAGAAAATACTTGAGTTTCAAGTAATATTAAGTGACTTTAGATAGTGTCATTTGTGAAGTTAAAATGTGATACTTAAATTGGTACAAAGACTATCTAATTAGAGTTTATAAATATATGATTTTATCCCTTAAATACTCATCTCCAATTATTTGAGGATGTCAAAATATAATTTGAAGCTAATATTAAGTGACACCGATGATGATATTCGTGAAGTAAAAAATGTGATACCTAATTTAATACAAATAATACATAATTCGAGTCCACAAATACTTGATTTTAACTTTTAAATACTCAAATTTGATTGAGTATGTCGAAATATATAGTTTGAAGATAATATTGAGCGTTCTTTGATGATGAGATTTGTGAATAAAAAACATGTTATCTAAATTGGTACAAATAGTACCTAATTTGATTTCACATATACTTGATTTTACCCTTTTAAGACTATATTTTGATTATTTTGGGATATAAAAAAAATGTAGTTTCAAGTAATATTGAGTGATTTTTTATGTGTTATTTGTGAAGTTAAAATGTGATACCTAAATTAGTACAAAAAATATCTAATTTGAGTCTACCAATACTTAATTTTACTCCATAAATGAGACTAATTTGAGTTTACAAACACTTGATTTCGTAAATGAGATACTCACAATATATATTAAAATACTGGTGTTTGCACAATATTTGATTATGTGGGCGTGACAGGTGCGAAAATGCACCGATTTGTGTGAAAATGATAAAAATCTAACTTCTAAAAACAAACGAAAGTGTATTCTAAATTTGACCGTCGGTTCTAATTTCCTAAAACAACTATAACGCCAAAATGAAGAAAACTATTGGAATTTGAGGAATAAACGCCTGACATTGTTTATATTTTCAATAAACCGTAGGAATTTACAAGACATAAAAATGCAAATATAAAGTTGTTGAAATCTAAAACAAGAGAATGCTAGAAATATGCTAGAACGCTTAAAAAATATCGCTTGAAGATTGAATTTTTAGCAGAGAGCTTTTTGCAGATTTGTCTGTGTAGAAGAGTTGTGTGTAGAGTTGTTTGCCGATCTCTTTTTCTTCCCAGTGTTGTGCCGTTTCTTTCCACTCCCCCATGAGCCCATGATCTTTCCCACTCATGCCACGATTTCTACTTATCCTCCCACGTTCTTCTTCCTTCTCCGCGCTCAGTGACCGGTTTTGAATCGACAAAAATCAATCCTCCACATTTAACGAGCCTATATAATTTAATTGGACTTGTGATTAAATTGGGCTTTCATAATTAATTATTTTTAGCCCAAACAACTGGATATTCGAATAAGCAACGTAAATTCACAAAGTGTTGGTATTTTTATGGAAGATATATTTAGATGACATATTCATCTCATTTAATATGATTTTTTTTAAAAAAAACAAATTCTCAACTAAACATGAAAATTTTAAGTACTTAGTTTTCCTTGAGAAGTATCTAATTTGAGTTTGCAAATCCTTGATTTCGTAAATAAGATACTCACAATATGCATTAAAATACTGGATATTTGAATAGGCAACGTAAGTTCACCAAGTATTGGTATTTCCATGGAATAAGCATGTGGATGACATACTCATCTCATTTAATAATTTTTTTGTAAAAAAAATAAAAAATTTCCAACTTAGCATGGAAATTTTAAAGTACTTATTTTTTTTTTAGAAGTACCTAATTTGATATTGCAAATATTTGATTTGGTACATGAGATGCTCATAATATGTAATAGAATACTGAATATTCGAATATGCAACGTAAGCTCACCAAGTATTTATCTTTCTATGAAAAATGTATTTGGATGATATATTTATCTCATTTATTATTTTGTTTGTAAAAAAAAACAAAAAAACAAAACAAAACAAATTCCTAACTAAATATTGAAATTTTAAAATACTTAGTTTTATTTGAGAAGTATCTAATTTGATTTTGCAAATACTTGATATCTTAAATGAGATACTCACAATATGTATTAAAATACCGGATATTCGAATAGGTAACGTAAACTCACCAAGTGTTGATCTTTTCCATGAAAGATGCATTTGTATGAAGATTATCTAAATTGGTGAAGTTAAAATATGATAGCTAAATTGGTACAAAGAGTATCTAATGTGAGTTCCCAAATACTTGATTTTAATCCCTAAATATTTATATCCAACTATTTGAGGATGTCAAATTATATAGTTTGAAGCTAATATTGAGTGATCTTTGATGATGTCATTCGTGAAGTAAAAATGTGATACCTAAATTATTACAAATAATATATAATACGAGTCCACAAATACTTGATTTTACCATTTAAACACTCAAATTTGATTATTTGATGATGTCAAAATATATAATTTGAAGTCAATATTGAGCGACTTTTGATGATGAGATCCGTAAAACAAACATGTGATACTAAAATTGTTACAAATATTACATAATTAGATTCCACTGATAATTGATTTTTCCCTTTAAAAACTCAAATTTGATAATAAGTATAATGAAAGAATATTGATACTTATAATGAATAATTACCAATAAATATTATGAATGAATACTAATGAGGATGATTTAAAATGAAGTATTGCCTTGTCATTTAATGAATACCAACAAGCATTGTGAATGAATATTAATGATATTATAAATAATACTCATAAGTATAAAGAAAAAAAATACTAATAAGTATAATGAATAATTAGCAATAAGAATTATGTCAAATAAGTATAATTATCAAATAAATCATTCAATAAATATAAAAAAATATTGTAAATTAATATTGATGAGTATTTTATAAATCATTAATCCAATAATCGATAGATATGCTTCAAGTGCAAACTTCAAGCTCATTTACGAACTATGTTCATAATGCATCTCCAAATTAGTTCATGGTGAATAATGAACTACATTTATTTATTTAAATGACATGAATAAGTATCCTAATTAATTTTCCATGGAAAGATTGTCTACTTGAATATCCAGTATTTTAATGTATATTGTGAGTATCTCATTTATGAAATCAAGTATTTGCAAACTCAAATTAGGTACTTCTCAAGTAAAACTAAGTACTTTAAAATTTTCATAGTCATTTGAGATTTTTTTTTACCAAAAAAATATTAAATAAGATGAATATGTAATCCAAATACATCTTCACTGGAAATATCAATACTTGATGAACTTACGTTGCATATTCAAATATCCAGTAATCTATTACATATTATGAGTATCTCGTGTACCAAATCAAGTATTTGCAATATCAAATTAGGTACTTCTCAAATAAAATTAAGTACTTCTAAATATTCATGCTTATTTGGAAATTTGTTTTTTAAAAAAAATATTAAATAAGATGAATATGTCATCCAAATGCATCTTCCATAAAAAACACCAACACTTAGTGAACTTACGTTGTATATTCGAATATCTAATATTCTATTACATATTATGAGTATTTAATGTACCAAATCAAGTATTTGTAATATGAAATTATATACTTCTCAAGTAAAACTAAGTACTTTAAAATTTTCATGCTTATTTGAGAATTTGTTTTTTTTTTTTTACAAAAAATATATTAAATGAGATAAATATGTCGTCCAAACGAATCTTCCATTGAAAGCCAACATTTGGTAAACTTACGTTGCATATTCGAATATCCAGTATTCTATTACATATTATGTATCTCCTGTACCAAAACAAGTATTTGCAAACTCAAATTAGGTACTTCTCATCCAAATGCATATTCCATAGAAATATCAACACTTGGAGAATTTACGTTGCTTATTCGAATATCCAGTATTTTAATACATATCGTGAATATCTGTGGGGCCCTTAGCTCCTAATCGTTATTATAACACAATTTGATTAGGGTTAAGTAATCACAGCGGAAAACGGGTTTAAAATTTCTTTTACGACGAGCCCAAAACATCTCTTCTAGATTTATAATACTAAAAATAGTATTTAATCTCAAATCATAAAACATGCCCACACTGAAATCAAAACCAATCATATACAAACAACTCATATCCTCGGGACATGCCCGGTATATAGATACATATACATATATATTGGGAACAAGACATATACATAAAACCTCAGCCCAAGCTGTGGCTCCCTCCAGAAGTACCCTCTCTGGTCTCCTGATGTCCTGGAGTACCTGCCATTGTCCACACACAAAGACAACAACAGCCCCCCTTGGGGGTGAGCAAAGCTCCGTATGGAACAACCAATCATATATACCACAGATATCTAAACAATGATATATGGTATGCAATGCATGTATGTCGTGGAGGTATCAGGTCAAATGCCCATCCACTGAGCACATGTCAGAATCAATCGAATCGCTATCAAATCAAATCAATGCTCGAGCTGGCACACCGGCCGATATGGGAATACACGTATGATAGCGTCGACGAAGCGCCATCAATCCCACATCTCATATCCAATCATATGGGGCCACAATTGTCTATGCTTTACGGGTCATATAATACCGGCATAGCGATTGTGTTCACAAACCCCGGAATCCAATCAAATCATATCAGGGTATCCAAGGATCATAGCTCAACGTGCATGTCATGTATCGATGTATGCATAAAATGATGTGTGTTAACAAAACATTTATTGGTACATCGATACTCAAATCTCAATGTCATGTATGCCACATCAAATCATCAAATAGGCACATAGACACGTATTCCAATCCAATCCAATCAAATCAATCCAATCATATATCATATAATACAGATACCTGTCGTATGTTACCCGGTCGCAACATACCTCAGTTCTTCGTTCCAATTGATGTAGCCTGAAGATATTGATATAACACTTTATCTACATCAATAGCATACTCATTCCAATTAATAACATATTCCAAAATCACAAATATGAGTTTCCAATATCATTTGAAACTTCAAAAATTCATATCAAATCATAATCATATCATAATTCAATTCCGACTTCGAATACGAGTTTATTGTCGGTTATTCTACTACATATCAGAAATTCAACTTCAAATACATGCTATTCCAGCACTTTGATATTTAAAGCTGCTGAAACCAGAAGAAAATTACCTCAGTCAGAAGCTCTCGACGCGACGATCACAAATATATAATTTGTTTCGCGTTTGGACAGCGTTTCAAAGTCGATTTGTAAGAAAGAAAATCGATTTCTCTCGGTTATTCTCGAAGTGTAGCGAAGGAAATAAAGAAAATGAGAAAGAAAGCTCATTCTTATCACTCCACCGCTCTCGCGCTCGGGCGGTAGAATGTCTCGCGCCCGAGCGCGAGACATTCTGCCCCCGGCTTCAACTTACACCGCGCTCGAGCGGTCAAAAATTACCGCTCGGGCGCGGGGTGTTCTGCCCGAATGTCAAGTTTTCATTCCTTGGCGCTCGGGCGGTCATTTTCTCCCGCCCGGACGCCACACGTTCTGTACAAATATTCATGTTTGTACCAAATTGGCGTCCGGCCTCTCAAATCAATTCGTACAACCTCAATTCATATATCATATTCATTTCTCAAATCATTGTCACGATATACATCAAATACATAATCCATGACAATTTTATTAATTATCGATAATCATATGAGATTTACGATAATACAATACACGGTCCTTACATTTCTCCTCCCCTTAAAAGATTTCGTCCTCGAAATCTTAAACATCTCTATATACATAACATAGGTAAACATATATATGTCACCAGTTATAGTACATATCAAAACTAAAATCATAATAGGGATCCGAATACATAGAGTACAATGGAACAGATGGATCAATATCAAATAAATGCGGATATGTATCTCGCATTTTGCTTTCCAACTCCCACGTTGATTCTTCAACACTATGCCGTGTCCATTGCACTCGAACCAGAGGAATCGATTTGTTTCTCAATATCTTTTCCTTTCGATCCATAATGCGAACAGGTTGTTCAACATAGGAAAGAGAAGGATCCAGTTCAACCTCATCAGGTGCAAGCACATGTGATGGATCAGGTTCATATTTTCTCAACATAGAAACATGAAACACATCATGAATAGCAGATAAAGCTGGTGGCAATGCCAATCGATACGCAAGATCACCAACTCGATCGAGAATCTCGTATGGACCAACATAACGAGGAGATAACTTCCCTCGCATGCCGAATCGAACAGTGCCTCTAAAGGGAGATATCTTCAAAAACACTCTGTCACCTTTCTGGAATTCCAAGGGTCGTCGTCGTTTATTCGCATAACTCGTTTGACGATCCTGAGCAGCTTTCATCCGCTGCCGAATCAACTGAACCTTATCGTTCATTTCCTGTATCATTTCAGGTCCAGTCAATTGTCTCTCACCAATCTCATCCCAGAATAACGGTGATCTACATCGTCTCCCATATAGAGCTTCAAACGGTGCCATACCGATACTCGTCTGAAAGCTATTATTATACGAAAATTCAACCAATGGTAAGGCATCTTGCCATCCCATTCTGAAATCCATCACAATCGCACGTAACATATCCTCTAGAGTTTGAATCGTACGCTCAGTCTGGCCATCAGTTTGAGGGTGATAAGCAGTACTCATAGCCAAACGCGTACCCATCGCTTCCTGAAAACTACCCCAGAATTTAGAAGCAAATCTGGGATCACGATCAGATACAATTGAGACTGGCACACCATGCAGTCTCACAATATTCTCAATGTATAAACGGGCCATTCTCTTATAAGGATAAGTCCGCTCATACGGAATAAAATGTGCAGATTTCGAAAGCCGATCAATAATCACCCAAATAGCATCACAGCCCTTGGGCGAACGAGGTAAATGAGTCACGAAATCCATAGCAATATGTTCCCAATTCCATTTCGGGATTTCAAGACTATGGAGCAATCCTCCCGGTTTCATTCTCTCGGCTTTCACTTGCTGGCAGACAAGACATTTAGAAATAAACTCAGCAATGTCCTTCTTCATACGTCTCCACCAGAATTGAGGTCTCAAAGTCAAATACATCTTTCGACCTCCCGGGTGAATACTATATTTGCTACAATGTGCTTCTCGAAGAAGGGCAGATCTCAAATCAGAGTCATCAGGAACTACCAGCCGACCATTAAGTCGTAAAGAACCATCAGAAGAAATCTGAAATCCAGACTGATGTCCAGCAGATACCAGTTCTTTCGACTTTTGAATCTGAGCATCGCTTCGTTGGGCCTTTCGTATATTCGATATCAAACTCGGCTCAATTTGCAATGCTGAAACAGTGACAGAATTCCAATTCGAGTGAAAAGTCCAACCAGAAGTACAAATATCCTCATGTACCTTGGCGACACAAACAGAAGCTAGAACAGAATCATGAACTTTACGGCTCAGGGCATCCGCAGTAACATTCACCGATCCAGGGTGATATTGAATCTCACAATCAAAATCTTTCAGGAGATCCATCCACCTGCGTTGCCTCATATTCAGATCAGATTGAGAAAAGAGATATTTCAGACTTTTATGGTCCGAATAGATAACAAACTTTCTCCGTACAAATAATGGCGCCAAATCTTCAAAGCAAACACAATGGCAGCCAGTTCGAGATCATGAACAGGATAACGTGTTTCATGAGATTTCAATTGACGAGACGCATAAGCAACCACTTTGCCATGTTGCATCAGAACACAGCCCAACCCTTTACCAGACGCATCTGTACAAACCACAAATCCTCCGGTACCTGAGGGAATAGTAAGCACAGGTTCTGTGGTTAATCTCGTCTTCAATTCAAGAAAACTAGCTTCACATTCATCTGACCAAATGAATCTCTGATTCTTCTGTGTCAGTTGAGTAATAGGTTTAGCTATCTTCGAAAATCCTTCAATAAAACGACGATAATATCCAGCTAAACCCATGAAGCTTCGGATCTCAGGAACATTCGTAGGTCTCGGCCAATTCAATACAGCTTCGACCTTCGAAGGATCAACAGATATGCCATGTCTCGAAATGACGTGGCCCAGAAATACCACTTTGTCCATCCAGAATTCACATTTGGACAATTTGGCATACAAATGACTAGTACGAAGAGTTTGAAGTACCAGTCTCAAATGTTCAGCATGCTCCTTTTTCGATTTCGAATACACAAGAATATCATCAATGAAAACAATAACGAATCGGTCTAGATAATCTCGAAAGACCCGATTCATTAAGTCCATAAAAATAGCAGGAGCATTCGTAAGACCAAAAGGCATAACCAGAAATTCATAGTGGCCATACCTCGTACGAAAAGCAGTTTTGGGCACATCTTCGTCTCGAACTCGTACTTGATGATACCCAGAACGAAGATCAATCTTCGAGTAAACAGAAGTACCCTGAAGCTGATCAAACAAATCATCAATACGCGGAAGTGGGTACTTATTTTTCACAGTAGCCCGATTCAGTTGTCTATAGTCGATACACATTCGCATCGTACCATCTTTCTTTCGAACAAATAAAACTGGAGCTCCCCAAGGTGATACACTCGGTCGAATATATCCCTTATCGAGAAGATCCTGTAATTGTTCTTTCAATTCTTTCAATTCCAATGGTGCCATACGATAGGGAGCTTTAGAAATAGGCGCAGTCCCCGGCACAAGATCAATACTAAACTCAACTTCTCGATGAGGAGGAAAATCAGGAATCTCATCGGGAAATACATCTGGAAACTCTTTCGCAACAGGAATCTCGGATAAAGAAGATTCCTTCTTCGAAATATCAATAGCGTAGATAAGATAACCCTCATCTCCGCTAGTCAACAATCGAGACATTTCCAAGGAAGATACCAATGGAATTTTGGCTTGGGAACCCTTGCCATAAAAATTCCACTTGGGTCCATCAATCGGTCGAAATCGAACCACTCCATGACAACAATCAACAGTAGCTCGATTCGTCATCAAGATATCCATGCCAACAATACAATCAAAGTCGTGCATTGGGAGGACAATCAAATTCAGGAATATCACATTATCCTCATATATCAATACACAATTATGCACAACTTTCTCAGATAATATAATCTTCCCTGCTGGCGTGGCTATCGACAAAGTATCATACAACGGGGTACACTCAATATCGTGAGATGCAACAAATGCATGAGATATGAATGAATGAGATGCTCCTGTATCAAATAAAACACGTGCAGGACAATCGCAAAGCGTGCAAATACCTGCAATCACACCTCCAGGAGCTTCTCTCGCCTGATCCTCAGTCATGGCGTACACTCTCACTTGAGGAGGAACTTGGGCACTCTGACCACCCGGTCCTCGATATCGTGGAACACTGGACTGCTGGAAAGATGGAACAGGAACAGCAGGTCTCGTCATACCAGGGCCACCTCTAAATCCTGGCTGGGGTTGAGCAGAAGTCGTACCCCTGTTCGGACATACTCGAGAGAAATGGCCTTCCTGCCCACATTGATAGCAAGTACCAAACATACCTCGACATTGCTCGATAGTATGTTTGCCTCCACAATGACTACAGTAGGGAGCAATCACAGGACTCCCTCTCTGTGATCCACTAGAACTCGAAGAAGACGAAGAAGCAGAGCCAGTCTTCTTAAACTTCTTACCTCTCGGCCTCAAGGTAGGCTGCTGAGCTGACACCGGTGGTGGAGGAGTATACTGTGGACCTCCCCGCCTAAGTCCAGCCTCGGCTGCCTTAGCTCGTTCAACTGCCTCCGCGTAGCTGGTAGGCAATCCAGAAACAACATAGGTATACAAAGCAGGATGTAAACCATTTACAAACCTGTTATATTTTGCCCTCGCATTCCCAGCCACGTGAGGTGCATACTTCAACAAAGTAGAAAATTTAGAAGCATACTCTGCAACAGACATCGTTCCCTGCTGCAGGTTATTGAATTCATTCTCCTGAGCAGTATAATACGAAGGAGGAGAATATTGCTCCAGAAATTGGGCCTTGAAGACATCCCAGGTGACTTCAGTCCCGGCCTCTTTCAGTCCAATCTCAGCGGCTTCCCACCAAGATTTAGCTCGGTCTTTCAGCTGATACAAAGCAAGTTTCAGTCTCCGAGCCTTGGAATACTCAACAATATTAAACAAGTGCTCGATATCCTTTAGCCAGGCCTTAGCTCTTTCAGCACTCTCAGTGCCAAAGAACTTCGGTGGTTTCAGATCCTGGAATCGAGCCATCACAACATCCATGGACAATCCTTCAAATTGCCCAACGATCCTCTCAGTACTGCTACTCGCAGTTTCATTTGTGTGATCCATCTACAAATCAAAAGATGAATATCACAATTTCATATCAATTCATAATCTCATCATCTCATATCATCAATCTCATCAGATACTTACTCAAATCAAATCACATAAGAGCAAGTAATACAAATAAGTCAAACACATACGCACAATTCATTTGTGCCTATTCAAGTGTACACAAGACTCAATAGAGCATTCCCAGCTATGCTCTGATACCATACTGTGTGGGGCCCTTAGCTCCTAATCGTTATTATAACACAATTTGATTAGGGTTAAGTAATCACAGCGGAAAACGGGTTTAAAATTTCTTTTACGACGAGCCCAAAACATCTCTTCTAGATTTATAATACTAAAAATAGTATTTAATCTCAAATCATAAAACATGCCCACACGAAATCAAAACCAATCATATACAAACAACTCATATCCTCGGGACATGCCCCGGTATATAGATACATATACATATATATTGGGAACAAGACATATACATAAAACCTCAGCCCAAGCTGTGGCTCCCTCCAGAAGTACCCTCTCTGGTCTCCTGATGTCCTGGAGTACCTGCCATTGTCCACACACAAAGACAACAACAGCCCCCCTTGGGGGTGAGCAAAGCTCCGTATGGAACAACCAATCATATATACCACAGATATCTAAACAATGATATATGGTATGCAATGCATGTATGTCGTGGAGGTATCAGGTCAAATGCCCATCCACTGAGCACATGTCAGAATCAATCGAATCGCTATCAAATCAAATCAATGCTCGAGCTGGCACACCGGCCGATATGGGAATACACGTATGATAGCGTCGACGAAGCGCCATCAATCCCACATCTCATATCCAATCATATGGGGCCACAATTGTCTATGCTTTACGGGTCATATAATACCGGCATAGCGATTGTGTTCACAAACCCCGGAATCCAATCAAATCATATCAGGGTATCCAAGGATCATAGCTCAACGTGCATGTCATGTATCGATGTATGCATAAAATGATGTGTGTTAACAAAACATTTATTGGTACATCGATACTCAAATCTCAATGTCATGTATGCCACATCAAATCATCAAATAGGCACATAGACACGTATTCCAATCCAATCCAATCAAATCAATCCAATCATATATCATATAATACAGATACATGTCGTATGTTACCCGGTCGCAACATACCTCAGTTCTTCGTTCCAATTGATGTAGCCTGAAGATATTGATATAACACTTTATCTACATCAATAGCATACTCATTCCAATCAATAACATATTCCAAAATCACAAATATGAGTTTCCAATATCATTTGAAACTTCAAAAATTCATATCAAATCATAATCATATCATAATTCAATTCCGACTTCGAATACGAGTTTATTGTCGGTTATTCTACTACATATCAGAAATTCAACTTCAAATACATGCTATTCCAGCACTTTGATATTTAAAGCTGCTGAAACCAGAAGAAAATTACCTCAGTCAGAAGCTCTCGACGCGACGATCACAAATATATAATTTGTTTCGCGTTTGGACAGCGTTTCAAAGTCGATTTGTAAGAAAGAAAATCGATTTCTCTCGGTTATTCTCGAAGTGTAGCGAAGGAAATAAAGAAAATGAGAAAGAAAGCTCATTCTTATCACTCCACCGCTCTCGCGCTCGGGCGGTAGAATTCTCGCGCCCGAGCGCGAGACATTCTGCCCCCGGCTTCAACTTACACCGCGCTCGAGCGGTCAAAAATTACCGCTCGGGCGCGGGGTGTTCTGCCCGAATATCAAGTTTTCATTCCTTGGCGCTCGGGCGGTCATTTTCTCCCGCCCGGGCGCCACACGTTCTGTACAAATATTCATGTTTGTACTAAATTGGCGTCCGGCCTCTCAAATCAATTCGTACAACCTCAATTCATATATCATATTCATTTCTCAAATCATTGTCACGATATACATCAAATACATAATCCATGACAATTTCATTAATTATCGATAATCATATGAGATTTACGATAATACAATACACGGTCCTTACAATATCTCATTTACGAAATCAAGTATTTTTCAACTCAAATTAGGTACTTCTCAAGTAAACTGAGTACTTAAAATTTTCATGTTTATTTGGAAATTTTTTATTTTTACAAAAAAATATATTAAATGAGATGAACATATCATCCAAATGTATTTTCCATTGAAATACCAATACTTGGTGAACTTACGTTGTATATTCGAATATCCAATACTCTATTACATATTATGAGTATGTCCTAAATCAAATCAAGTATTTACAAATTCAAATTAGGTACTTCTCTTCCAAATCCATATTCCATGGAAATACCAACACTTGGAGAACTTATGTTGCCTATCCGAATATCCAATATTTTAATACATATATTGTGAGTATCTCATTTACGAAATCAAGTATTTGCCAACTGAAATTAGGCACTTCTCAAGTAAAATTAATTACTTTAAAACTTTCATGGTTATTTGGTAATTTGTTTTTTTTTAACAAAAAAATATATTAAATGAGATAAATATGTCATTCAAATACATTTTTCATTGAAATACCAATACTTGGTGAATTTACATTGTCTATTCGAATATCCAATATTTTAATACATATTGTGAATATCTTATTTACGAAATCAAGTATTTGAAAACTCAAAATAAGTATTTCTCAATTAAAACTAAGTACTTTAAAATTTACATGTTTAGATGGGAATTTGATTTTTTACAAAAAAAATATTAAATGAGACGAATATATAATCCAAATACACCTTTCATGAAAAGCCCAACAATGACTGAATTTATGGTGATCGTTCGAAGATCCAGTATTTTTTTGCATATTTAGAGTATTTAAAGAGTCAAATCAAGTATCTGGAACTTCAAAATAGATATTTTATATGTCAAAATAAGTACTTAATCTTATTTCGAAAATATAGTATTTTTTTTTACACATTTGGAGTATTCAAATAACAAAATCAAGTATCTGAAGTCCATAATAAGTACTTATATTTTGGTAGATAGAAAATACACAATTAATTTGGTGGATAAATTTATATATTTATTTAAATAATAAAAGGACAAAAATATAAATTTATCTTTGTTGGTTGTTAAAATTATATTTATAGTGTTGTCGGATATTGATTTCTAAACAAAAAATCATCTAGATACTGAATATTAAATAAAAAATGTAAGGAAGTATTTTTTTCAAATTTACCCATTTAAATGGATATATATAATATTAAATTATGTCACACATAAAATAAAACGGCCGAAGGAAATGAATCCATTTGGCCAGTGGTGACGTTACGGTAGAGGATCTCTGAAATTCTCCACGCCTAGCCGTTTACTGTAGTTCCAAGCGTCAAATCCTGCAAAGAGTTCCACTTATGCAAGCAACCCACTCGTCACCCACAAGCTGAATAAAATAGTGTTTGACGAGGAAAGATTCCCGACAACTCATCCAAAACACGGTATCACCGCTTAGCCCCACTCCTTCTTCCATCTTGAGCTACAATCCAATCATTTGTATACTTGTTTTTGTTTCTATCTACACCTGTTCGTCTCTTAGTCTGCCACAGTCTCACCAACCAGTGAGAGAATACATTTATATATACACATACAACGATCTTGCCATCTAACGATTTTTATTTTTCGCGTTTTCTGGTGAAAGAATGGGAGGAAAAATGAGTTTTTCCGAGAATAAGCTGTGTTCTGCTCTGGTGCTGATGGCGTTTATTTCCTTTATTTTGTTATTCATCTCGTCAGCTGGTATGTTTCGTTGTTATTTTGAAGTGGGTTTCTGTTTTGTTCTACGTTCTTTGGTTTAAGCGGATCTTTGTTGTTCCCAGCGGCAGATGCGGAGGGAAAAGATGCCGGGTCGTGGGTTTTTCGGAGGTCTCTTCTGGAAGGAAATAATGCGGAAAATTTAAATTCTACCACTTTGGTGTTGGCTAAAGAGAGAACGCTGAGGAAGGATCCACTAGATGATCTCAATTATTACACAGGGGGATGGAATATCAGCAACAACCATTACATAGCTGTAGGAGTTTCTTGCTTTTTTGCTTCGTTTTTTATTTTTATTTTTTCGGTGAGTTGAAAAGTTTTTGAGTTGATGGGTTTTAATCACTGTCATTTTTTTTGCTCATAGTCGAAATACTGAGTCGGTTAGGTTGTAATTTCATGGGTGCTAATGACAGAAATAGGAAAAGGTTTTAGGATTTGATCTGATTTTGGGCTAAATGTATTCTATGTCAAGTACCATGTTGGTTGAACCGTCGGATCATATAACTTGGGTCCCGTATGAATTTTATGCGAGACATATGAAATTGTTGGATAATAGATGTAACATAGGCCTGCGTCTGATTTTGTGGGATTTTTCGCATTTTTGTGGATTGGCAGCCGTAATGTTAAGATATTTTTGTGATCGATTGATATGTTTTTGTTCTTTGTGTAATTTGCTGTTGTCACGTGTAGTATCATGATTTGCGTTGACTTGTGTTTAATATGTGCTTCCCACCGGGGGGCCAATTTGCTCTGAATTTGTAATGTCTTGGAGTCAAAACTGTATGATTCACTCTCCGTCACATTAATTCAGGATTCTCTGTGAAATTTTTGGGTGAAGATCATGCTTTTAGTTTCTGGAAACATTGGCCCTTTACTTTAACTTGCTAGAAGCATAAGTTGAATGAGTAATCACAGTTGGAACTTGTGAGAATCGTCTTGATATAGGCTGTAGATAATGGAGGAAATTCTCGATGTTGGCTGAAGCGTAATCTAGAATATATAAATGGCTGGGGAAATTGATGGTTAGCATGAAGATGTGTTCACTGGAAAATTGGACGGCTTATTATGAACTTGGAGGGCATATACCTTTTTCCCCTTATTATTTGTTTATCATTATTACTCATCCGTTTGTAGGAGTCTGTAATGAATATAACCCGAGTTTTTGCTGTTACTGATATTATTTATCTATTCGTTTGTTTTATTTTCTGATGTTTCTCTCTTTATCTTTCTTTAACATATTGGTCTTGATGCAGTCTGTTCTTTATACTGGGTCTACACTTTTCCTTGTTGCTGCAATCTGGTTTGCTGGATTCGGACTCTTCTTGTTACTGGTTTCTATGTATGTTTGCTGCTGCAGGCGGCATCGTTATGGCTATTCTCGATTTGCCTATTGTCTATCGCTTATCCTTTTGTCGTTATTCACAATCTCCGCAATGTAAGCCTCTTCTCAATATTTGGCACACCTGCATTATTTTCTATTTATTCAAGATCGGGTTCTCATGTCTCTCACTTCTTATACATCAGCGTTGGCTCCGTTGTTCTCTATACCGGGCAAGGGAAATTTCATGGTAGTACAAGAAGTACACTAGACTATGTTGTGGGACAAGCTGATTCCACGGTTAACAATCTCAAAGATGTGTCAAATTATCTTACGTCTGCTAAGAAAATTGGAGTGGATCAAGTTTTCCTTCCTCAGGACGTGCAAAACAATATTGACAAAGTCAACAACTTGATTACCTCTTCTGCCACCCAACTCGAAGAGGCAACGGACAATAATAAAGATAATATTTCCCACTATTTGGATGTAGTGTAAGTAATTCAATCTCGGTCCTGTTATTCTCCAAATTATACTTAGTATCTTACGTTTTGGATATTTATGCAGAGGTCTAATTCTCATTGTCGTAGCGGCCGTGATGCTTGCCCTGGCTTTACTTGGTTTCTGTAAGGCTACTGGTTCTTTCTCGCTAATTTTTCAAATTTATAGAGAAACAAATTGTTTAAATTTGAGTAATCTCAGTCGTAATATTTGGATGCAGTGTTATCAATCTCAGGCTTGCAATTTCTCGTGTACATGTGAGTGGATGTTCTAGCCATATGTTTGTGCAAGCGTCTTCTGTTTCATTTACATGATTCCTGAACTCTTAAAGATAATGCTTGCAGATTGGTTTTTATTGGTTGGATACTCGTGGCTATCACATTCATCTTATGTGGCGTTTTCCTTGTTCTCCACAAGTACGGCTCCAAAATCCCCAATCTGGATGCAATTCTTCAATTCATTGATGATTTGTACTTGTTTGTTGATCTACTCTCTTTGAATAATAATTTATCTTTTTCTTTTGTCCCCAAGTATGATGGGTGATACATGCGTAGCCATGAATGACTGGGTTATGAACCCAACCGCTCATACAGCATTGGATAAAGTTATCCCATGTGTGGATGTCGATACAGCTCAAGAAACATTGTCTCAAAGCAAAGACGTGACCTTTCAAGTTGTTCGGCTGGTAAATGGGATAATCACTAATGTCTCAAATGCTCAAAATCTACCACCTCCTAGTGTTGCACCCTTGATATCTTACAATCAATCTGGCCCTTTTGTGCCTCTCGTTTGCAATCCATACAATATCGACAAAACAAATCGAACATGTGCAGCAGGAGAAGCTGATTTGAGTAACGTTACTCAGGTGATACATTTGAACTACTCTTTAAGCAATATTTGGATTTAAGGATATGGAAAACATGGTTTTGAATCCAATTAACATGTTGGGATGAGTTTGACTTATGTGAATCTCAAACTGATCTCTTCTCGATTTAAACTGTTGTGTCGATTATTATAATGGATTTTGAATTCACTCGAGATCTTTGTCATCTGAAATCCATATCTAAAGTGTCATTTCTTAAGTTTAGTCTTTGGCCGAACAAGTGCAGTTTTCACGTGTTTCCCCGCCATTTTCTTTTCTTTGGTATTAAGCCTTAGAATGTAGTTCATCTTGTCACAATTCTATGCTTTCAGATTTGGAGGAATTATGTATGCCAAGTTTCCAAGAACAACATTTGCACCACCGTGGGGCGTTTAACACCAACCTTGTATGATCAAATGAGCAGCGCAGTCAATGTGAGTTATGGTTTGTACTACTACGGCCCGTTTCTCACCAACTTAGTCGACTGCACTTTTGTTCGAGACACATTCAGTGTTATACATGATGATCATTGTCCTGATTTAGAACGTTATAGCCGGTTCGTTTATATTGGATTAGCAATGATATCGGCAGCAGTGATGCTATCATTGATTCTTTGGGTGCTTTATGCGAGAGAAAGGCGTCACCGGAAGTATACAAAGCTCGTGGATGGTACATCAGATCCAAATTCCTTGGAAAGCAAAGGGCCGTAATAAATTTGAGAGTATAATGTAACCTTGAGACAATACTTGACATCATGCTATGTGAGGAAATGAGTTAGAACCTAGAAAGTGTCTTTCTGTTTGCTTCTGTTCGTTTTTTCCTATGTACAAATTTGACCAAACCCAAACATTATATGTATACAGTTGATATTTTTTTTTTTTTGATATATTTAACACTGCTGATTATATCTTTGCAGGTTAATGTATTTTTTTAATACTACGAAACGAGTAAGATTTTTGTTTTAACGTGGATTCAAACTTCTGTTTTTTTCCATAATCAATATATGTTTGTTAAAATCCTGTAATCCACATATATATATATATATATATATATATATATATATATATATATATATATATATATATATATATATAGAGTAGGTCCCTTGTGAGATGGTTTCACGAATCTTTATCTGTGACGGGTCAATTTTATCAATATCTGTGACGGGTCAATTTTATCAATATTCACAATAAAAAGTATTACTCTTAGCATAAAAAGTAATATTTTTTCATAGATGATCCAGTGAGACCGTCTCACACAAGTTATATATATATATATATATATATATATATATATATATATATATATATATATATATATATATATATATATACACTGATGTGTTTATACTATTGACTTTTAAACATTCATTAGATAATTTAGTAATTAATCTTTTTATTTCGATAAATCTGTATTTTAAAATTTTTAAGCATATTTTAAAATTCAATCTTATACCTATCTACATTTTTTAATTTTTAGATGAATATATTACTATTAGTTAAAAAATCATTAATTGAAAATATTTCAAATATATAACATGCAATAGAGAGTATTAGTTTCAATTATATAAACACTTAATACATGCGAAAGAAACTAGTAATATATAATTTTTTAAATATGTAAAATTCCAAAATGTGAGAATACTCCAAATTTTATAGTTTTTTCTCAAATAAATTTTTCCCTAAAAAAATCATTTTTCTGGAGTAAGTCTATGATCTCACGAATCTTTATCTGTGAGACGGATCAACCTTATTAATATCACAATAAAAAGTAATACTTTTAGCATAAAAGTAATATTTTTTCATGGATGACCAAATAAGAAATTAATCTCACAAAATACGACCCGTAAGATCGTCTCATACAAATTTTTTCCTTGTTCCTCTCATGTAATGTGTTTTTTAATCTCTTTCGATTTTTCCCTTACTATTTTATTTTAGCTCTCCTTCAATCCATTCACCTGTCTCTAAATGAGGAAAAAATAATATATATTCTTTTAATTTATAAAAGATAAAGTACTTGCACTCGAAAATTTATAATCATAATCAAGCTTATATTTTTATCCTATTATTAGAAAAGAACCGCCAAATATGATTGAACCCCCGAAATTTTATACTTTTGCATTACCCTTACTATGTTGAGTGAGTCTCATGTGAGACCGTCTCAAAGATTTTAATATGTGAGACAGGTCAATCCTTTCGATATTCACAATAAAAAATAATATTCTTAGCATAAAAAGTAATATTTTTTCATGGATGACCCAAATAAAAGATTTGTCTCATAAATATGACCTGTGAGACCGTCTCACACAAGCTTTTGTCTACTATATTATATTTAAAATCTATAAATATTTTAAACAATAAATAGTAGAATATTTAATTATGAATTTGTAATGTAATTTTATATTTTATATCGAATTTTGTAGGTAACATATAAACTTGGCTTATACAAAACATTTAAGTAAAACTATATGTATAATTTGATTTTGCTTATGTCATTATTTTGATTATTAATTTGAAAATATATGTTAGTTTATACATATCATTAGATTTTTGCATAACAACTAGAAAATTAAGTACAGACTCGAAATTTTCTTTTTATTAATGTGTATACTTCATTTAAAATTTGATATTTGAGCAAGTTTTTATTAGACGATCTCACGAATCTTTATCTGTGTGACAAAAAATAATATTCTTAGCATAAAAAATAATACTTTTTTATGGATGACCCAAATAAGATATCTGTTTCACAAAGTACGACTTGTGAGACTGTTTCACACAAGTTTTTGTCCTGATTATTTTGCAACTATATAAAAATAAAGAAAGTTCTTTATGTTAAAAAGAATATTAGGATATAAATAAAACTCCAATTTCATAAAATGATTTCTTCGTAAAATTTACAGAAAATGAAACTGGATTTGCTAATGGCACACAGAACAAGGCGGCCGATTCAATGTCAACCCATCCTCCGCCACCATTGCCAACTGCTGCACAGTAATGAATGACCGCCACCATGAATGAATGAACTTCATCGAAAATCTACTCACTCTGTATAGGAATTCGCACCACTGAGCTGTCTTCAATTCGACATGGAAGCTTATCAAGAATCTGCTTGCATTAATGGCGACGTTTGTTCACACGAAGAATGGCGTAAATAAAAGAAAGTGAGATATCTCGATGCATCGATGAAGTGGGAATGAAGTTTACAACAATTTTGGTTCTTCTCTTTGCGTTTCTTTTGGTTGCTTCAGTATTTTCAGAAGGAAATATTCAGAGAGAAGATGAAGAGAAAAGAAGAAGCTCCTCGAGAGTAAGTAGAAGCAGGGATGGCAGAAGTAGAAGAGGCGGCGGAGGTGGGAGAAGTAGAAGAGGCGGCGGCGGAGGTGGGAGAGGGTCGGGGGGATCATCAAATTGTGACCCTTTGTATTTATATCTATTTGGAAATTGCGGTCAATGGCCATTCCCCCGTGATTCACCCACCAATCCCTTCCGACGAAGACCCTCACCGTCACCTCGTCGGGCTCCGCCGCTGCCACCACTCGTGCCATCACCGCCGTTGGTTCCCATATCTCCAGTTACCCCTTCTGCTCCTCTAATTCCCCTACCGCCTCCTCTGATACCTTCTCCCCCTCCAATAGTGTCTCTTCCGCCACCAATTGTCCCGTCATCTCCGCCACCAACTGTTGCTTCACCACCTCCGGCATCTCCTCCTGTATCACCCCCTCCGGCGCCTGTATCCCCGCCACCATCACCACCTCCACCTTCACCACCTCCACCGTCATCATCACCACCTCCACCGCCACCTCCTCCTTTAATCCCGTCCCCTCCACCACCTGAGCCAACATCCCCTCCACCACCTGAAGTACTCCCTATAATTTACCCTCCGCCATTGGTCCCCTCACCGCCGCCGTCATTTCAAGAACCACTCATTCCATGGCTATCGCCTCCTCCCGTCACCGGCCCAGAGAATCCACCTCTAGTATTTTCTCCCCCGCCGTCAGGGCCGGATATCTTCTTCCCACCACCGGAGCCACAACTCGTGTTTCCTCCTCCACCGTCGTTTTTTGGCGCACCACCCCTTTTCCAGTTCTTTAGTCCACCAGAAGAGCCGCCACTAGCTCCTGAATTACCGTTCACATTTTTTCCACCACCTACATCAAATCCCCCGTTGGTCCAGACTCCAACATTTCCCATCCCACAGGCACCAGCCATCGTGTATCCGCCTCCACTGATTGGTAATTACCCAGATGGCTTAACCATAACTTCGCCTGCAGTCCAGGAGGAGCAGCCGCTGCCACCACCACTTCCTTTCAATTAGGTTATGAACTTTATATTCTTCTTCTCGTTTTTGTTGCGATTTTTTCTACTTCATGACGATCCATGCTGCTAGATTTAACTGAATGAATGTAAAATATTTCAAGCAATTCGAGCATTTATTTTGACGCAGCTAATATCATATCTTTTAAGAAAATTTATAAATTTCATCATTTATATTTATCAGTTTACGATTTATATTATGATTTCAGTTTTAATCAATTATTATTTTTTTCTTTTATAATTTTAGTCTTTCTTTTACACGATACTGAGGTATAAAATATAAGTACTATCATGGACAACATGTTAAAATTACAATCAAAATTGTCAAAAAAAATAATTATATTAGACTAAAACTCGATTTTAGAAACATTGTTGACCATAATCTAAAAAAATCAAATACAAATAAAAAAACAAATTTTTCAATTTTATATATATATATATATATATATATATATATATATATGCCTATACATATAATCGTATCTTAATGACTGAAACATGATTTGTCGTTCTTGTTAATATTTTAAAGTTTCATTACGTAAATTTTATAAATTAAATATTAATATGATATATAATATGCTTCTAGAATTTTGTATTTAGTAGAATATACAACACATATGTAGATAATACTCGTTCGAATCAAGGAAATAATGGAAAATAAAATATCTAGTGTGTACTTGAAATTAATTATGTTCAATTATTAAAGTCAATATTATTATCTTGGGAAAAACTTATCTAGAGTTCTATTGTGAAAACTTCAATTTTTTTTTGAAAAAATCCAAGAAATAAAATCCATTCAATTAATTTCCATCATCATAAGCTAAAACACCTAATGGTTTTTGTTTTTAAATTTCAAAGAAAGAAATTATTGATGTTAGTTTTTATATTAATGATATTAATTTTTCACATTAATATATCTACTAATTGCCATTGAATTTTGTAACATTTTTTCCATCTATATTCTCAACTATTATTATTAATGGTGGCCTTTAAATATTTGCTAGTTTATACAGTGTATACTATACATATTCTTGAAGGTATAGTTTGGTACACATAATAGGATAAATATGTGATATATAATATAAGGATAAGTTAAGGATAAATAAGATGTAAGATATTATATTTAATGTTTGGTATGATTTTAATAAGAGTGACTAAATTTATATATTAGATTTTAAGGATAAAAGTAACCTTATCATAATAAATTTTATAATTTCAAAGTTGTTGCTTGAGTTCATATTTTTTAAAGGCAAAAACTTGTGTGAGACGGTCTCACGGATCGTATTTGTGAGACGGATCTCTTATTTGGGTCATCCATGAAAAAATATTACTTTTTATGCTAAGAGTATTACTTTTTATTGTGAATATGGGTAGGATTGACCCGTCTCACATATTAAGATCCGTGATACGGTCTCACATGAGACCTACTCTTTTTTATATGTTCATGCGCCGATAGTGCTTGCATGATTTATTTAGTTTTACCTAATTTTATATATTATATAATATGATAATTGGGCTCTTGATTTTGTGAGTCAAGTCAAATATCAAATTTTAAGGTTAATTGAGTGTTACTAATAATTTTATAGAGATTTATAAAAATTATTTATATAATTATCTCGAATTTATTTATATAATTATCATATTATATAATATATAAAAATAAATAAAAATATTATTTTGATTTTAATTTCTACCTACTAGCATAAATTTATAAAAAACCATATATAAATTGAGGGTAATTAAATAATTTGTAGTGTATTTTATCATTAAACTAAAATTATCACACCTAATAGAAGGGACATTTTATCCTTCTAAAAAATTATTCATCAAGGGCCCATGATATTATCATGAGCTTTTTAAAAAGGCACTAAACATGAGATAAAGAGGATTATTTATCAATCTCTCCTTTATCTCATGTACCAAACTATGCCGAAGAGAAAAAGAGATCACATTTTTCATCCAACACAAAAATAATTTCTCTGCTATTGTTACATAATAATACGAGAGTTGCTCGTGAAAGCTTTACTCCGAACCGTACAACTTCGCGAGCAAGACGAGAATATTGTCTTCTGGAGTGTATTTAGTCATAGTCTTGTTGTATCAAGGTATTACCTACGAGGAAGTGAAAATATTATTTAGTCCAATGCCTCGATCTACATATTTTCTTTCTCAACAATATAAAGAGTGTTTATGCCGGAATTCTTGGTTCACACGAGCTGATTCATTCGAATTCGTGACGCGATGTGTCTAATATACAAAAGGAGATGGTCAGATTAAATCTCTTATCATTTACTATTATTAATTCGATTCTATATCTCCCCCTTTATCTCTACGTGCACGGTAAATCTTGATAAATCAAATTGGTTTGAAGCTCACATCTATGTACTTTTGGTTAGTGTATTTTCTTGAATCAACAGGTCTATTCTTATTTTATTTTACTTTATTAGCGAGGACTTATAAGTATGCTTGAAAACACATTTTATTTTTGGGAAATTTTACATTTCTATTATTATAGAATTTTTCAAGTCAAATGACGATGGAATCCGTGTTGAAAAGTGAATAATGTTAGTTTGAAATATAGAAAAATTAATTATTGATAGTATAAGTTCGGTATATTTTTCTTTTAATATTATCTATTGAGACTTTTAATTTATGAAATTTTAAATTGTGAACTACATATACAAATATTTACACGAAAATGATGAACAAAATGTGAATGTTGAGTTGAGATCTCGATATATATTGGATTTAATGTTGGATCAATTTTATTTTTATGGGCTTATACGTGAATAATTATGTGTTGTGGGTTATTTATTAAGTTAAACCCAAAATAAAGTGATCAATTAAAGTTTCGGGTTATTGGGCTTTAATGTATCTAACAGGTTGTTGGTCTTTAATTTGTAGAGGCATAAGTGTAATTTCTGTTTTTATGATGGGCTAAAACAGAAATATCAGAAGATATTGATAAACATTATCTATAAATATAGGTCATGGTCCCCAGATCTCGCGTTATCACTTTCACTATTCTCTCCCTCATTCAGAAAATAGTTTTGAAGAGAAACTAAAGGATTTTCTCAAGGAAAGAGCGCGTATATCTAGAAGATCAAGAAACGTTTTAAAGAATTCAGGATTATGGCTTCAGGTACGTTTCTGCTTAAGTTTTCAGTCACATTCTTAATGATTTAGCGTGATGGATATGCGGTTTATGGGTTTTTTCCCAACAAGTGGTATCAGAGCCATTCATGTTTGAATCATTGATATTTGTTTAAAGTTTTTGGATATTATTTGGATCCAGATCTGGAAAAGAAAATTTTGTTTAAAACTTTTCTGTTATGGTTTTAGATCTGAAAAAACCTTTTGATATGACTTCAGATCTGAAATTTTTTTTTATATGCTTTCAGATTCGGAGAATATTTTGGATGAAAACCAAATCTTTTAAAGTTTCAGTTTTTAGTAAAAAAAAAAAAGATTTGGTTGAATATTTTAAGGATGTGGTATGAGATTTTGATTTTCCTTCCAGTTTTGTTTCAGTAGAAAATCGAAAATTCGGAAATTTTTTTTAAAAAAAGGACTCGGGTCGACCCGTACGGATTCGGGCCGGTCGTACGGACTCGGGTCAGACGGAACCGTACGTATTCGGGCCGGACCGACCCGTACGTATTCGGGCCGGGTCGTATGGAACCGGGTCGACCCGACCCGTACGGAATTTCCGAATTTTTTTTTGGGTTCAGGTTTATTCGGTCAAGGTTAAATATTCATTAATTCAAATAATGATAAAGTTATATGTATTTTTAAAATTGATTAATTGAAATAAAATGTTGCCAAAGTTACCTCCTTTATAAAAGTTAATTTTATTTTGAAATACAAAAGGATTTTGGGTATATGTGATTTATATGAATATTGCACTGCTTCTTCAATACATAAGGAAGCTGCGGATACACATCCTCCGAAGAAACAACAGAAGAATCCTAGTGATTCTCAAAGTTTTGTTTGTTTTTTTTTTTTGTGGCAGTGATGTGCATATGAAGAAGCAGTGCAGTAATTATCACGCTTGGCGTGCTAAGAAAGGTATGCTTCTGAATATGGTTTGTTCTGAGGTTAATTTAACTTCAGTTCCTAGACACACGTGGTGGATAGATTCTGGTGCAACAACTCACATCAGTGTGTCTATGCAGGGTTGCCTGGATTGCCGAAAACCAAGTGATGCTGAAAGATTCATCTATGTTGTTGACGGCAACAAAGTTGAAGTTGAGGCAATAGGAAAATTTAGATTATTGCTAAAGACTGGAATATATTTGGATCTTTATGAAACATTTTTTGTACCGTCTTTAAGACGGAATTTGATTTCCATTTCTGCATTGGACAAATTTGGTTATTCTTGTTCTTTTGGAAATGGAATATTCAGTTTGTTTCTCGATTCAAAATTAGTTGGTTCTAGTTCTTTATCATAATACAATAATCTTTATTCTTTGGATGTTATTGCTTCATTTAATGAATCCCTGCAAACAAGTAGAGGCACTAAAATAAAATTAACCAGTGAGAATTCAGCTGCTTTGATAAGTGCAAGATTTGCACTTAATTTATATTAGAATCCATTTTGAATTATGCTGGTTTCGAACAGAATTATGCGTTTTTTGGTTGTTTTTGTTGTCATTTCAGAAATGGAGAAAATAGTGGATGAGCAACCTAGTGAACCGAGAAAACATAACCGAGCCGCGAGTTCAGCCATTACCAAGACCAGAAGTACGCGCGCGGCCGCGCGACTTCTCGCGCTACCGCACGCACAAGAACATAGGTGCATGACCAGGAGCGCGCACATGAAAGCAAGAGGACCGACAGAAGCTAGCGCGCTGCAGCGCCACTTCTCGCGCTACCGCGCGAACAGAAGCAACAGAAACCGAGAGGTGCACGCGGCCGCGCCACATCACCCAGCGCCAGTTCTCGCGCTACCGCGCGCGCCGCGTCCAGAAAAGTATAAAAGCGCAATTTTTAGGTCAGAAAAGGGAGTTAGCCGCCGTGGAGAGAAAACACACGAAAATACACCATCTTGGGAAGAAAAAGAGGCGAGAAACGGAGTGCATACATGAGACGAAGATTCAGAGTGTGAAGAACAGTCACAAATACGAAGAACGACGGATCTGGGGACAGAGACGACACTTTGGATTTGTTATCTTTTCCTTTGTTTCTTTATTTTATTGCGTAGCAATGTCTAGAATCACAAACATGTCTTGTTTTCTCTTGGATTTCGTGATGAACTAAATTTCCATTCTAGAGGTTGACGTAGCTTTGTCTATACGATGATTTGACGTGGATGTTTTTATTATTGGATTCCGTTTTATTTAATTGTGTTCTCTACTCTTATTTTATTGCAATTTACTGGCCATAAATTGTATGTTGTGATTAATTCTACAACTCGGGAGAGGTACTAGGATTATAGATCTCTAGAGGTACATCGTGGAATGTTTATATCGTTCGGAAGGCGTATAACTTTTGCGAGGCTTAGGTAAGAACATTGATTGCATTTATCAATTGAACTTAGATTTGTATTAGGAATAATTGAATCGAATTTTGATTGATACATTTATTCGTCACTTGGGAAAGGGGAAATAAAATACGTAAGTGTTCTTGGCCATTAAATAATAGAAATTCAGGAATTTAAATGCAACCAGGAGAATTATTGTAGAAACTTAGTGAAATCAGTCCTCTAGATAATTTCTATCACTGATATTTCTCCGGTCGGTAATTTGATTTATTGTTTATTCGCATTTTAATTGTTTTTAACAAACCAATTCTCTTACGATTTTTCTAAATAAAGTCTTGACTATTTTAATTACAAGAACTGATTTACGTTTTTATTCACACTCCTCGTGGGATCGATATCTGTACTCTAACCAGTACTAAAACTTGACACCGTACACTTGCGGTAGTGAAAACACGCAACATGCTTTATGACACAAAAGATTGGGTCATATCTCTGAAAAGAGAATAAGGAGACTTGTGTCAGACGAAATTCTCGAACCTTTAGGTTACACACATTTTAATAATTGTGTTAATTGCATAAAGAGAAAACAAACCAACAAAAGGAAATTTGAAGTCAATAGGTGTTTAGGCGTCTTAGAACTTATACATACTGATATTTGTGGACCACTCCCCCCGGCTTCTTGGAATGGTCAACAGTATTTTGTAACGTTCACATATGATTTTCAAGATATGACTTCATTTATCTCATTCATGAAAAGGAACAGTCATTGGATGTGTTCAAAAGCTATAAAGCTGAAGTTGAAAATCAACTTGGCTTAAAGATTAAAAGCATTAGATCTGACCGTGGTGGTGAATACTATGGTAGATATGACGGTTCAGGTGAACAACGTCCAGGACCTTTTGCTAGATTCCTGGAGGAATGCGGTATCATCCCACAGTACACTATGCCGGGTTCGCCCACTATGAATGGTGTTGCTGAAAGACGAAACAGAACGCTTAAAGACATGGTGAGGAGTATGATAAGTCATTCTACCTTACCAGAATCACTCTGGGGAGGAGCACTAAAGACCGCAACATATATCCTTAACAGAGTTCCAACTAAGACAGCGACCGAAACCCCTTATGAACTTTGGATGGGTAAAAAGCCCAGTCTTAAGCATCTGTACGTTTGGGGATGTTCAGCTGAGGCAAGACCTTACAAGCCTAATGAAAAGAAACTGGACTCAAGGATGGTTAGTTGTTATTTTATTGGATACTCTGAAAGATTCAGGGGGAACAAGTTTTATGATCTTACGAGTAAGTCGATTTTTGAGTCAGGAAATGCCCGGTTCTTTGAGGATGTTGAGTTTGCGGGGGGAGATAAAGTAAGGGATATTGTCTTTGAAGAGGAATATGTAAATATTACCACAGGTGTTTTGGACATTGATCAGGATCATATTCCTCACTTTGACCAAGACATGATACAGGAAGACAATATTAGAGATCCTCCCATTCCAGATGAACAAACTCAAGCACCTCCAGAACCTATGCCATTAAGGAGATCCACTAGAGAGCGGAGAAATGCAGCGCCAAATGATTACATTGTATTTCTTCAAGAACATGAGGCAGACATTGGATTGATGGAGGATGATCCTATTAACTTCCGTCAAGCCATGGAAAGTTCAAACTCTCAAAAGTGGAATGATGCCATGAATGAAGAGATAAAGTTCATGAAGGACAATGACATATGAGATCTTGTCCCATTGCCTAAAGATAAGAAGCCCATTGGTTGCAAATGAATATTTAAAACCAAGAGGGATTCGAAAGGCAACGTGGAAAGATATAAGGCTCGTCTTGTCGCTAAAGGCTTTACACAGAAAGAAGGCATTCATTATAAAGAGATTTTCTCGCCGGTTTCTTTTGATAGATTCTTTAAGGATTATAATGGCTTTGTGGCTCATTTCGATCTTGAGCTTCATCAGATGGATGTAAAGACTGCGTTTCTAAATGGTGACATTGATGAAACGATTTATATGGTGCAGCCAGAAAATTTTGTGTCCAAAGACATAAATAATATGGTTTGCAAATTAAAGAAATTCATCAATGGGCTCAAGCAGGCATCTCGACAATGGTATTTCAAATTTCATCAAGTGATCATCTCGTTTGGTTTTGAGATGAATTTGGTCGATGATGGTGTGTATCATAAGTTCAGTGGGAGTAAGTATTTTTCTGGTTTTATGTGTTGATGACATCCTGCTCGTTAGCAACGATATAGAGTTATTTCATGACACCAAGAGATTTCTAGCTAAGAATTTTGAGATGAAAGATCTTGGCGATGCATCTTTTGTACTGGGTATTCAGATACATCGAGATCGTTCTCGAGGTATTCTTGGATTATCTCAGAAAGGCTATATCGAGAAAGTTCTCAAGCAATATGAGATGCAAGATTGTAAACAAACGGATACCCCTGTGGCTAAGGGAGACAAATTTAGTCTCAAACAATGCCCAAAGAATGATTTTGAGGAAAAAGAAATGCAGAAGATTCCCTATGCATCTGCAGTGGGGAGTCTGATGTATGCTCAGGTTTGTACACGTCCAAATATTGCGTACGTGACAAGAATGTTGGGAAGATATTTAAGCAATCCGAGAGTGGAACATTGGAAAGCAGTCAAACGGGTCGTACGGTATCTACAGAAAACAAAAGATTTCATGCTCATATATCGGAGGGTGGATCAGCTTGAGATCATTGAATATACTGATGCCAACATAGTATGAAATCAACGTCGGGCTACATCTATCTCCTTGCTGGAAGTGCCATTTCCTGGAAGATTACTAATCAGTCACTTATAGCCTCTTCCACCATGACAGCTAAGTTTGTAGCATGTTATGAAGCATCCAATCATGGAATATGGCTGCAAAATTTTGTCACTGGACTTGAACTTTCGCTAGTCCCGCGAGCAAAATAGAATAAAAACATGTAGTCAATTAACAAGTAATGAAACTCTTAACAGTCATGGATTCGTAAAAAGTGATATTGGCCTCAGATTTATCTATTTTAATGTAATTCATGATTTCCCAAGAGTCACGTGTGTGTGTGATATGTCAATGTTCGTTTACCCCATCGAGCGCTCAAATAGAGTCATAATGCCCATTCGCCTTACAGAATCAAGAAATCCTCAGTTTAATTCAACTCACACTTAATCAAAATACAAATTCAGATTCATAGATCACATAGGACTTTATTGGTGATTAATTGGCTCAATGAATATTCAACGGAATTATACCAAAGATGAAATCACACAACGAGATGCTTGCAAGCAAGTGATTAAAGTTTATACTTGATGGCAATGTTTTTCAGGTATCCATAGGCTTGACTTGAACAACTTTTCTCCACTAGTATATTGGATAAATGTGACAAGGTTAATAGGTCTTGTAGGCTTGTAACGTTAGGCCACGGCTCATGGCTACAATAAAAGGTATGGAATTCAAAATTTGAGAGAAATAATCGAATCTTCGTCAATTTCGCTAGCATTTCATTCAACATCTCTTTATTGTTTTCTTCCCAATCATATCCTCCATTTTCCATTTTTTTTTTCTTTTTCACCACTTTTGTGTGATTCTTTTCATTGTTTTTTTTTTTTTTGCCAACTCCTTTTCGCACACTTTAACTTTTTCTTTTTCTTTTCAAGGAGCATTTGAATCCTTACAACACCAATGAATTTATTTCTCTCAAAAGCAGGTAGGAAAATAAGTGTATAAACTTCATTTGGTAGTTGTTGTGGGATATAGAATAGATACAAGTGGGGCTAATTATATGTCATTGACACACACCACTTGAATTTTAGTAGGCTCAAAATGAGACACTAGGGATATTTCATGTTCATTTGGTAGGCTCGAAGGCTCAACGGTTTCAAAGATCGCCTAAATCATTCCTATGTCACATATTATCCGTATTTCGCCTCGAAAAGTGCTCAAACAAGTTCTAGATTACCGTTAATCCATTAGTCAACTCATACAAACCAGTCACATGCAATTTTCAATAAAAATGATATATGAAATAGGTGCACGAAGAAAACTTAAGCATCTCAATTAACTTGAAGCTCAAAGGGCTACAATTGACAGTAAGCAAAGAATATAGGCCCAAGGATATTGTGAAAAATTGCCTAGCTCATTCCTATGATTGCAAAAGTGTCAATCAATGTCATGCAAAATTACCAAGAATCAGATCTCCCTCATCTATTTAGCATCACAGGCATGCAAATTGTCTCTAAGCAATGATAATATCAACAAACACGACAGTGCAAAAATAATTGTGACTCCTAAGTTATCATGAACACATATATATTTCAGGATCGCAATTCAGTTTTCATCATCGGTCACACATTTTACTTATCCATGACTCTACCTAACAAATCTAGCATGCAATAGATAAAAAATCAAACTAACTACAGAGCGATAAAACAAAAAAATTTGCAGAAAAATCCTAAAAATTCTAACAAGCAACACAATTTTACCCTCCCCCCAAACTTAAAGTATGCATTGTCCTCAATGTATAGAAATAAAGAACACGACAACACATACCTTGCGCACGAGTGTCAAAACTCGGGCGCTCGAGTTGTTGTCCACAGCATCTGTGTCATCCATGTCCATGGGCTGCGGCGGTGATAGATCTGGTGGTGGGTAAAATTAACAACTAAGGACGTAAAATAAAATAAAATAATAAAAACAAAATGAATGCTAAAGAAAATAAATTGTGGGTTGACTCCCACACAGCGCTTGGTTTAACGTCATCAGCCCGACTATACCACTCTTGTTCATGGTGGATCGTATGATATCTTGGAAGCCTTGAGTTCTATGTTTTGACCATCAACCGCCATGGTCAGTTTTCCTTGTCTCAAATCAATGACGGCTCCAGCAGTAGCCAAAAATGGTCGTCCTAAAATAGCACGAACATTCTGACTGTTCCCCATGTCAAGCACCACAAAATCTGTTAGAAGCCTTATTTTATCAATTTTAAGTTCAACTTTATTTAGAAAAATCAAATAAAAGGTTGGTTTGTTTGAACGAATTAATTGAAAACAATGAATTAATTAAATCACTGAATTGAGAAATAATAATGAGAGAAAATATCTAGAGAAATGATTTCACAAAGTTTCCACGATAAATATTCACAGTTGAATTTATATTCCTCAATTCCAATTATTTAATGGCCAAGAACACTTAGATTATTTTATTCCCCCTTTCCCAAGTGACGAATAACTGTATCTATCAACTTCGATTCAATTATTCCTAATTAGAATCTAAGTTTCATAGATAAATGCAAACAATGTTCTTACTAAGCCTCGCTAAAGTTATACGCCTTTCGAACGCTATAAACATTTAACGATGTGTTCTAATGATCTATAATCCTAGTCCCTCTTCTGAGTTGTAGAATTAATCAAACAACAAACAATTTATGGCCAGTAAATTGCAGTGCAATAAACACAGAGAAACACAAGTAAACATGAAATGGAATTAAATCTTATAAAATAACCACGTCAAATCATCGTGTCCACAAAGCTACATCATTCTCTAGAATGAGAAATTAGTTCATCATGAAATCGAAATAAAAACGACGCATGTTCAAAGTTTTAGACATTGACATATGAGAAAATAGAAACGCAAAAGACAGATAACAAATCCGAAGTGTCGTCTCTCTCCCCAGATTCGTCGCTCTTCGTCTTTGTAATCGATCCTCGCGTGTCTTGCCTTCGTCTCGCCTTCGCTCCGAGTCTTCTCCCTGTATTTTCGTCCAAAACGGCGTGTCACCTCGAGTATGACCTAATTCGCGCAATTTATACTATTCTGGACGCACGGCGCGTGCGGTGGCGCAAGAACTGGCGCTATGGCACGCGAGCTTCTGCTTGTTGAGTCGTACTTGCGCGCGCGCGGTTGCGCGTGAAGTCGCGCTGACATGCGCTGCTCTCGGGTCTTCCTGCTGCATCTGTTCGCGCGGTATCGCGAGAAGTGGCGCTGCAGCGCGCTAGCTTCTGTCGATCCTCTTGCTTTCATGTGCGCGCGGTAGCGCGAGATGCTGCGCGGTGGCGCGCGCCTCTCTGGTCATGCACCTATGTTCTTGTGCGCGCGGCCGCGCACGTACTTCTGGTCTTGGTAATGGCTGAACTCGCGGCTCGGTTCTGTTTTCTCAATTCACTAGGTTGCTCATCCAATATTTTCTCCATTCCTGAAATGACAACAAAAACAACCAAAAACGCATAATTCTGTTCGAAACCAGCATAATTCAAAATGGATTCTAATATAAATTAAGTGCAAATCTTGCACTTATCAGGACTGCACATTGTTGATGGCATTGAAAGGCCATTAATATTACATTGTGATAATAAATCAGCAGTTATGTATTCCAATAACAACAGGAGCTCGACGAAGTCAAAACATATTGACATAAAGTTTCTGGTTGTTAAAGAAAGAATTCAGAGTGGAAAGTTGTCTATTGAGAATATCAGTACAAACTCCATGGTTGCGGATCCGCTTACTAAAGGACTACCACCCAAACAGTTTCATGAGCACACTGCTAGTATGGGTGTTATGTCAATTGAGGAAATTCAGTTTTAGTGGGAGTTTGTTATTTTAAATGTTTTTCAGTTATATACATTTTCAGTTAAAGTTATGTAAATTTATTTTCTGCAGAAATAAATTTCAAGTTAAGTCACACTCTGATTATTATTTAAAGTTTGATCTCAATAAGGTTAAGGGAGGACCAGTTGGAAATAGGCATGTTACAGTCACATTGCATTAAATTCTCATGCTACGCATCCACTTCATGATCCATGTCATTCAGTTGTGTTGGTATATGTGACCATTTATGGGTCTAGTTACCTTGAGTGTAGCGAAGACTGCTTTGATCCTATGTTGATGTGATTGATAGACCGGATTGATTATAGATACATTTCGGAATGACAACAATTTTGAGCTCATAAGATTATTTTCACAAGCATAATTATATGGTTGCACATATAGCCCAAGTGGGAGATTGTTGGATCAAGTTTATTTTTATGGACTTATATGTGAATAATTATGTGTTATGTGTTATCTATTAAGTTAACCCTAAAATAAAGTGATCAATTAAGGTTTCGGGTTATTGGGCTTTAATGTATCTAATAGGTTGTGAGACTTTAACGTGTAGAGGTATAACTGTAATTTATGTTTTTATGATGGGCTAAAACAGAAATATCAGAAGATATTGATAAACATTATCTATAAATATGGGTCATGGTCCCCAGATCTCGCGTTATCGCTTTCACTATTCTCTCCCCTATTAAGAAAATAGTTCTGAAGAGAAACTAAAGGATTATATCAAGGAAAGAGCGTGTATATCTGGAAGATCAAGACATGTTCTAAAGAATTCAGGATTATGGCTTCAGGTACGCTTCTACTTAAGTTTTCAGTCCAATTCTTAATGATTTAGTGTGATGGATTATGCGGTTTATGGGTTTTTTTCCCAAACATTTAAAACGTATGATTTCGAACTTTGTGGGAGATAATTACTTGTGTATTGAATATGATTATATCTTGAGCAACGTAAATGTAGATCTTATGTTATACGGGGTCATTACAATTAAGGTCTTTAAATTTTGCTTAATTAAACCAAATTATTGTCATACAATTCAATTATGGTATACTTTTGGGAAAAAAAAAACTAATATTGTTTCCTACACAAAATGTGTGTTTCAGCTAATTATAATAACATTATAATATGTCAATTTTGATGAATATTTATGTACTGATAGAATTTTTGAGGTGTGGGAGCTATACCATAAAAATTTAAAAAGTATCGAATTAGGAAAATTATTTTGAGATATTTATGGCAGTGTGAATTAGTTGGTTCTTATTTGGGAAATTATGGCTCCTAGTAGGTGTAAAGAGTACTACTTGCCATAATGAGCTAAAAATTTATATCATACCCGACATATATCGAGACCCGAATTTTCGGGATCCCATCGGGTAGGAATAGTATATTCCGATAATTATCATGTTCAAAGTTCTGATCAAAAAACATGAAAAATTGTTTAATTTTTTTTAAAAACAAAAATACTATTTAAAAAGTCTACGGGTGTGTTTGGTTGAGTGGATTAACTAAGAATAGATTAATAGTCCAATATTTATCGTTAAAATTTTAAGTTGTTTTAATAATCATTTTGATTCGGTTTAAGATCCAATTTTATGGATAATTAGTTGATTAATAAAATTGGATCTTAAATCTGGTCAAAATGATTATTAAAACAACTTAAAATTTTAACGATAAATATTGGACTATTAATCTATCCTTATTTAATCCACTCAACCAAACACACCTATATGTCTAAAGAAAAAGTATTCAATTAGAAACATATAATATTAAAATATTTTGGATAATCCTTCAATATTTTCTCCAGAAAAATAAAAAAAAAAATTGTTTTATTTTTTAAATAATTTTTTTGTAACAATGCATTAATATTTATGCATGTCATCTTATAATGAAATAATGCACCGAGATATTATAGCCCGACTTATAATAAATATATAAGCTCAGTTTATTCCTTCACTAAGTCCCCGAATACTTGACCTTTGTTTTCTTTTTATTTACTTTAAATTTAAATTACATATACATGATTTTAGGACTTCGGATAGAAAGAGAATTGTGGAAATTAAAATATTGGCTTAGCAAGATCAGAAATTAAATTTTTTTTCTTCATTTGAGGTCGTATTGATAGTATTTGTGTTATATATTGTAAAATCAAGGATTGTATACGCTTCGACTATTGTAAGTATAAAATAATCATGGACTCATAATAAATTTATATTTATATTTTATATATTAAAGCTAGGACTATTGTTGGGTGCAATAGTTGTCTCTGCTGGATGGGTGCTTGAGTTGCTCTACGGTTTAAAAGATTTGAGTTGCATAATTGCCACGAACTATAATTTTTGTAAAGCAACAATCGCTAGGTCCTACAACTGGTATCAAAGCCAATGTCACAAGTTCCATTCTCATTGATGGCAAGAAGTGATATTATTGGGCGGGACATTGTTGGATGCGATAATTGTCTCGGCTGGAAGAGCGATCGAACCGTAGTACTTGATCTGTTATACGATTTAAAATATTTGAGTTTCACTGTTACCACTCACTATAACATTTGGTAAAGCGACAAACGCTTGGTCCTATAATCGGTACCGGAGCGAATGTCACGTGTCTGATTCTCATTGATTGTAATGAGTATAATTATTAGGAGAAAGATTGTTGAATTCATAATTTTCTATGCTAGAAGAATGATCGAACCATGTTACTTGAGCTGTTGTACTGTTTAAAATATTTGAGTTGTAACGTTATCATCGACTATAATTTTTGATAAAATGATAACCACTTGGTCCTATAACTATCAACTGTCGCACATGACTTTCACTACTCACACAATTTAATTGGATGTAGTGGACAGATTCAGCCCAATCTTCTTCTGGGCCTACTGAAATCGACCCACGGCAGTGAAGGAGGATTTGAGATTAGGCCAATATGATTGCAATAGGGAGGATCTGAATGATGGTAACTTTTGGGGGGCCACTCTAGTAATTATATATACTTTGGAGGTGCAAATTGCAACTACTCCTTACCAAAAATCAAAGTGACGACCTACTAATTGGCTAGTAGTTAGTTGGTGGATGTTTGGAGGGAAAATTTATAAAATAATAATCTTGGAAAATTATTTAATTAAAAGAAAAGAGTAGGTCTTTCTATTGAGACGATTTCATGAATTTTTATTCGTGAGATGAGTCAACTCTGTCTATTTTTAAAATAAAAATAATATATTTTTCATAGGTAACCCAAATAAATTATCTGTCTCACAAAATTGATCCGTAGGACCGCCTCACGTAAGTTTTTGTGTTAAGAAAATGATCTCTTCATATATATTTTAAATACACATGAAGATGTCATTTTCTTAATTGAATAATTGACCAAGATTAAAAAATAAAATACCACATGTCTCGATTTATTTCTCCGATTAATTCATCTTACACAACAAGCTCACGATCTAAGCTTCATCCAAATATTAACCAGAAATATGAAAAACTGGCAACTGTAAATAAAACAGAAGAACAAAAATCAGTAAGTATTTAGTTTTAAAAAGAAATTTGAACAATATTATTTTACTAACTCTAATATATATATAGTACGCTTTTGGTCGAGTAAAAATTAACCCGAACAAAGTTTTGTCAGTGTGTGTCGTCCGCCTATGGAAGAACGTAGAAAGATTCAACATTCGACTATAAATTTTGTAAAAAAACTATTTTTGTAATCAAACACTATATTTTTTAAATAAAAATTGAATGTTTTTAAAAAACTAACAAAAATTTGTATTTACAAGTATATGCTCAAAAACACCACCAATTCATTTATTTATATTTAATCGATAAAAAATATGATAAGAGTCTATATTGGTAAATTACTTAAATTTATTTATTTATCTTATATTCTCATTTGTTATATCATAATATAAATATGAAATAAAGCGACGTGCAAATGAATTGTTGGCATTGAAATTGAACAATTCGAAATTCTCAAAATATTTCATAATTGTTGAAATAATATATTTTAATATGGAAAAAGTAATAGTTGAATATTTGAATGTTGAAAATAAGAGGTGTCCCCATGCATGGTGAAAGACATGTGTCCCACTCAAATTTTCATATTTGCACTTTAGTCCCTCAACTTTTCACTATTTGCAAATCGGCCCCTATTCAATCTTTTCGATTCAATTTCAATCCTAAATAAGTTCAAACATCTTGGAATATAATTCAACACTCCATAATTCTCTAATTCAATAATCTCGGTTTAAAATAATATCATTTCTATAATCTCGAACCTTACAGTAAGGCCCGAGATGTTATTACAGTAATTTGAGATTAATCTGAAATGATTATAGACAGAACGGATTAGCTGGAGACAAGTAATGCCAAGATTTTAAGTCGATATTAATGAAATTGTGAAGAGGAGGCCGAAGCCTCACCGAACCCGCGGTGTTAACAGGGACCGCCCCCGCGGTGCAGTACCGCACCCGCGGTCTTGACATGTACCGCACCCGCGGTCATGTAATTTCAAGATGGATAAGAATGCCGAAGCATGAGCGCACCCGCGGTCTTACACCTACCGCACCCGCGGTGCGACGTGTTGTGCGAAAAATGGTGACACCTCTTAGCTTGCATGCACGAGTATATATATGCACGAATCCTTCGAAAAAGCATTAGAAAATTCAGAGAAAGGGTCGAATCTTTGGCACAGAAAATCCTTACGCCTTTTGCGAGAAATCCGTCCGTCTGATTTTAAATCTGACTTCAGTATCGAGTTCCTAGCAACGTAGGCTACAACTGGACGTAAGTTTTACTACGTTTTGACATGCTTTGGAATTATGATATTGTCAGAATTGAATGGAACTCATATATGTTGTTCTTGGCGTATTAGACATCATAGAATCGAAGTCAGATTAAGAAACAGACTGATTATGGAATTGTTATGATTTTTGGAATCAAGTGATATCAAAATTGAGTTGTTATTGAGTATGAGATATTAGAATTAATATCTGAGTGATATGGTATTGTTGGGTATATTGATATTATACCGTTATGCCATCGATATTGAATTAGATTGAGTATTGAGCAGGACAGATTTGATTCAAGTGGTGTATTGATATTATACTCCTCGATATTGTTCTTGTCAGATCGATAGTGACAGGTTTTGAGTTCGAGACTTCGACAGAGCCAGAATATCAGAAAGAAAGGTATAAATTAATGTTGAGTTGGGATTGCACAACTCGAGTGAGGTTTGACTCGAGTTTCCCTAAATCACATACTTTTACTTATTGCATTGATATTTGCAATTAATCAGACTTATGATTGTAGTCTATTGATTTATAGCTACTGTGTGATAAGATTGATATTTGTAGCCTATTGATTTATAGCTACTGCATGTAATGACTGCTGATTCGCTAGTCATTGACTGATTTGCTTAGATACTGACTGTATGTATTGATTACTGAGTCGTTGAGTCATAGGCTGATTCGCCTAGTCACCAGCTGATTCGTCGGGTTATAGACTGATTCGTCTAAACTTAAGCTGATTCGCTTAATTACAGGCTGATTCGTCTGGTTATTGGCTGATTCGCCTAATTACTGGCTGATTCGTCAGGTTATTGACTGAGTCGTCAATTCTGCGGCTGATTCGCCCAGACACTGATATATGAATTATATCGATGCCGTTTAGGGATTGATTCATTCTTATCGACTGAGATTCGATATAATACCTATATTCAGACATCGGGATCCCTAGGATAGAGTTGAGTCGAGTTTGAGACGACGCGTCAGTGGAGTCGAGTCTGAGACGACGCGTCGGTTGAGTGGAGTCTGATATGACATGTTGATTTACATTGTTTATGCTATTCATGATTATTGAATGTTTGATATTGATTTATGTATTCTGATTTGATACAGGTTAAGAATATGTCTTATATATGCTTTCGTATATGCTTTTATATGATTGCATGTTTACATTATTTATACTGGGATATTTATATCTCACCGGAGTTATCCGGCTGTTGTCTTGTTTTGTATGTGTGCATGACAACAGGTGGGGCTGGATCAGGGTCAAGAAGAGGATGAGAGATGACGAGTTTAGCGTGGTGATTCCGGACTTGGTAGAGATAGGGTCAGACACTTGATATTAGTTGTTAAACCCTAGTTGAATAAATGTATGTTGTACATGACTTGTACTTTTATACTGAGATGTATATTCATGTTTAATATGTAATTTGAGTAAATTACATTACGTTTCCGCTTGTATTAAAAAAAAAAATTTAGACCCTGTTTTATAATTGATTAATTAGTCCCAAACATGATTAAGAACTTGATTTGCGTCCGGGTCCCCACAGTTGTAAAGTTAGAAATTTGTGTGTGATGATGTAGGTAATGATGTATTTTATTTTTGGATTATGTGTAATGAAACTCTATAAATAGATCTCTCATTTGTGAAGAAAATCACAATTGAGTAGAGAGAAAAATATTATAAAGTGTGTAGTTTGGTAAATTTTGAGAGTTTGAGATTTTTACTTTTTACCATAAATTTTTACTTTTTCACAACACGTTATCAGCACGAAGCTCTAAAAGTCCTACATACTTTTCCAAGCTCCAAACAGAAGAAAAAGGTAACAAAAGTAATTATATTTATTTTACTGTTATTTATTTATTGTGTATTTATTTAATATACAATATAATGTTATTATTAGAAATAATAAAAATAAATTTTTCATAAACTTGTTATAAATCCTGGGAGGATGTTAAGACGACATCCCACACTCCCGGTAAGGGATACGACAAGTATAAAAGCCTATAAGGTTTTTAAACAAAATAAATTATGACACTCATTATAATATTATGATATGATATACATAATTATTTAAACATGTCTAATATTATATACATCATATTATTACCATAAAATTATACAAATACATACATTTATTTTTTGTACACCAACGGTCATAAACGGTAACAAACGGCTAGTTTTTGCCCTATAAATATCATCTCACAAACACATTCAATCACTCCAACTTTCTCTTCTTCTCTAAAAATTATTCATCATCAAATTTTTCGAAGAAAAAAGAAGATGGCTTTCTCAAGGATATTTTTAATTATTTTGGTTATCATACTCACGAGTCTTGTATTTATCGGAGAATATCCTCCTCGTGCGTTTTCTTTATTTTTACAAATACTTGTACTTGTTGTTTATCCGTTACTTTGTATTGCAATATTTATTAACTAATAAAATGCATCGTAATTTTTTTTAGTACCACCATGTCAAATTTAACAAAGCTCGAATTTATTGCGCTCGACATCACGGGAAAGAATTATATGCCATGGACTCTAGATGTAGAAATGCATCTTGAGTCATTAGGTCTAAGCGAGACCATTAAAGAAAATGGCATATGCACGTCACAAGAAAAGGCAAGAGCCATGATATTTTTGCGTCGACATCTCGACGATGTATTGAAATGTGAATATCTGACTGAAAAAAATCCCATGGCTTTGTGGAAGGGATTAAAAGAAAGATTTGAACATATAAGGGAAGTTATACTTCCGACCGCCCGGGATGAATGGAATACACTGAGATTCCAAGATTTTAAAAAAGTCAGTGATTACAATTCGGCGATGTATAGAATAATCTCGCAATTAAAATTTTGTGGACATGAGATCACAGAATCTGAGATGCTTGAAAAAACATTTTCCACATTTCATGCATCAAATATCACTTTACAGCAACAATATAGAGTACGTGGATTTGCGAGATATTCTGAGCTCATCGCCTGTCTTCTTGTGGCGGAAAAGAACAATGAGCTATTAATGAGAAATCATCAGTCCCGACCCACTGGATCAACAGCATTTCCCGAAGTAAATGTTGTAAGTAAAAATGAATTTCAACCTCGGAACCAAAATCAAATTCATAGACAAGATTTTGGTCGAGGTCGAGGTCGAGGTCGAGGTCGAGGTCGTGGACGTGGACGTGGACGTGGAATTGACCGTGGTCGTGGTCGAGGCCGTGGTTTTGAAAATAATAGAGATAGTTATTTTTATAACTCATCTCAAAAGAGCGTCCCAAACCATCCACAGAAAAGACATCATGAGAATACAAGTATTAATGAGAATCACTCAAAAAGATATGAAAGTTCTTGTTACAGATGTGGTACTCCAGGACATTGGTCCAAAGTTTGTCGAGCCCCTGAGCATCTTTGTAAACTTTATAAAGAATCATTAAAGGGGAAAGAAAAGGAGACCAACTTCACTGAACGCAGTGACCGTTTGAGTGATTCAACTCATTTTGATGCTGGTGATTTTATGAATGATTTCTCTAGAAATGATCAACATGTTGGTGGGATAGAAATGAACAATTTTGATGCTACAGATTTTCTCAATGATTTCTCTGAAAATGAACAATTTAATGGTAGAATATAAATGTACAATAATTGATTTTTCATGTATTCATGTAATAATGTTTTATTGTATAATTATGATATGTGTTATATTTACATATGTATTTTCAGTAATTTTATTTCATTGCATATTTTTTTGAAGTTCAAATATGGAAAATGCTATGAGCAAAGCTGAACTTTGCATACCCGATAGTGGTACAACGCACACTATCCTCCGAGATAAAAGATATTTCTTGGAACTAAAACCAACAAAAACAACGGTGAATACAATATCAGGTCCTGTAGACTTGATTAAAGAATGTGGTAAAGCACAATTTTTGTTACCTAATGGTACAAAATTTTTGATCAATGATGCTTTATATTCACCACAATCGAAAAGAAATTTGTTGAGTTTTAATGATATATATTCCCATGGGTATGATACTCAAACAATGAATGAAGGGAATGAGAAATATAAGTGTCTTATCACATATAAATCAGGAAAGAAATATGTGATTGAAAAACTACCAATGCTCCCTACTGGATTGCATTATACACATATAAGTCCCATTGAATCAAACATGGTAGTTGATAATTCTTCGATATTAACCAATTGGCATGATCGATTGGGACATCCTGGTTCAACAATGATGCGAAGAATTATAGAAAATACACATGGTCATCCACTGAAAGACCAGAAGATATTTCAGAATAATAAGTTTCAATGTAAAGCATGTTCTCTTGGAAAACTTATTATAAGACCATCACCAGTCAAAATCCAAACTGAATCACCAATGTTTCTTGAACGTATTCAGGGTGATATTTGTGGACCAATCCATCCACCATGTGGACCATTCAGATACTTTATGGTATTGATTGATGCCTCCAGCAGATGGTCACATGTATGTTTATTGTCAACTCGAAATGTTGCATTTGCAAGATTACTTGCTCAAATAATAAAATTGAGGAATCAGTTTCCCGATTATACAATCAAGAAAATTAGACTTGATAATGCTGGTGAATTTACTTCCCAGACTTTCAATGATTATTGTATGTCTATGGGAATCATTGTTGAGCATCCTGTTGCTCATGTACATACACAGAATGGATTGGCTGAATCATTGATTAAACGTCTGCAAACTATTGCTAGACTAATGATTATGAAAACAAAGCTCCATATTTCTATATGGGGACATTCAATTTTACATGCTGCTTCATTAATTCGCATCAGACCAAGTGCATATCATAAATACTCCCCATTGCAGCTTGCATTTGGTAAAGAACCAGACATTTCTCATCTGAGAATTTTTGGATGTATGGTGTATGTGCCTATTGCACCACCGCAACGAAAGAAAATGGGACATCAAAGAAAGGTTGGAATTTATATCGGTTATGATAGTCCATCAATCATTCGATATCTTGAACCTCAGACAGGAGATGTGTTCACAGCACGTTTTGCTGATTGTCATTTTAATGAGGAAATCTTCCCAATGTTAGGGGGAGAACAAAAACATACCGAAAAAAAAATTACATGGTATGTATCATCATTGTTACATCTGGATCCAAGAACAAAACAATGTGAAAAAGATGTACAACAAATTGTGCACTTGCAAAGAATAGCAAATCAAATACCAGATGCATTTGCAGACACAAAAGGGGTAACTAAATCATATATACATGCTGCAAATGCCCCTGCTCGAATTGAAATTCCAAACAAACAAATGGAAGATACTCATGATGTCATTAAACGCCTGAAGCGTGGAAGGCCAGTCGGTTCCAAGGATAAAAATCCTCGAAAAAGAAAATTCATAGAGAAACACGATGATCACAAAATAAAGAATGATGTTTCTGAAGAAACACATGATGATCACAAAATAGAGAATGGTGTTCCTGAAGAAACACATGATGATGAAAATGTTCTGTCAGAACCACAAACTGACGAGAATCATGAAATCTCTATCAATTACATTAATACTGGAAAAATATGGAACCGAAAAGATATAGATGAAATTGATGATATATTTTCTTATAATGTGGCAATCGACATCATAAATGATAATGAAGATCATGAACCAAAATCTTTTGGTGAATGTAAAAATCGACAGGACTGGATAAAATGGAAAGAAGCCATCCAGGTTGAATTGGATTCGCTAAATAAACGTAATGTTTTTGGACCTATAGTCCTTACACCTGAAGGTGTAAAACCTGTTGGATACAAATGGGTTTTTATTCGAAAGCGAAATGAGAAAAATGAAATAGTAAGATATAAAGCTCGACTTGTTGCACAAGGTTTTTCTCAAAGGCCTGGAATTGATTATGAAGAAAGGTATTCTCCTGTGATGGATGCAATTACGTTTCGGTATTTGATTAGCTTGGCGGTATCTGAAAATTTAGAAATGCGTCTTATGGATGTTGTTACAGCTTACTTATATGGATCACTTGATAGTAATATATATATGAAAATCACTGAAGGATTTAAGATGCCTGAAGCACAAAGTTCAAAACCCAGAGAATGTTATTCTGTGAAATTACAAAGATCCTTATATGGGTTAAAGCAATTAGGTCGAATGTGGTATAATCGACTAAGTGATCACTTGATGAAAAAGAGATATGTAAATAATTCAATATGCCCTTGTGTTTTCATTAAGAAAACAACATCCGGATGCGTAATTATTGTTGTATATGTTGATGATTTAAACATCATTGGAACGAATAAGGAAATTCAAGAAGTTGTGTTATACTTGAAGGAAGAATTTGAAATGAAGGATCTTGGAAAAATCAAGTATTGTCTGGGTTTACAAATTGAACAAAAAGAATGTGGAATGTTTGTTCACCAGAAAAATTATACAGAAAAGATCCTTAAACGTTTTAATATGGATAAAGCAAATCATTTAAGTACTTCAATGGTTGTTAGATCATTAAACATAGAAAAGGATCCATTCCGTCCATGTGAAGATGATGAAGATATTCTTGGTCCAGAAGTACCATATCTAAGTGCTATCGGTGCCCTTATGTACCTTAAAAATTGTACAAGGCCTGATATATCTTTTGCCGTGAATCTGTTGGCAAGATTTAGCACATATCCAACAAAGAGACACTGGAACGGAATTAAACATATATTCCGTTATCTACGAGGAACGACAGACTTGGGACTTTTGTATTCAAAAGATGCTAATCCAAGTATAATTGGTTATGCTGATGCTGGATACTTATCTGATCCACACAAGGCACGTTCCCAAACTGGATATGTATTTACTCGTGGAGGCACTGCAATATCTTGGCGTTCACAGAAACAAACGCTCGTAACAACTTCATCAAATCATGCCGAGATTATTGCATTATATGAAGCAAGTCGTGAATGTGTGTGGTTAAAATCAATGACCCAACATATCCAAATTTCATGCGGATTATCATTCGATGAGAAGCCTGTGATATTATATGAAGATAATGCTGCATGTGTTGCTCAAATGAAAGAAGGATACATAAAAAGCGACAGAACTAAACATATTCCTCCTAAGTTCTTCGCATTCACCAAGGAGCTTGAGAAGAATAAATGTATTGATGTTCGTCACATTCAATCAAGTGAAAACTCATCAGATCTCTTCACAAAGGCACTTCATACGTCAATATTCAGAAAGCACATATATAATATTGGGATGCGCAATCTATGAAATTTGTGAAGAATTGTTCGTGTCAACATGAGGGGGAGTTTACGTGACTGCACTCTTTTTCCCTTACTATGGTTTTTATCCCAATGGGTTTTTCCTAGTAAGGTTTTTAACGAGGCAGTACAAAACACGTAATGAAGACATCATCGTATCATGATCATCATAACAAGGGGGAGTGTTGAAATAATATATTTTAATATGGAAAAAGTAATAGTTGAATATTTGAATGTTGAAAATAAGAGTTGTAAAGTTAGAAATTTGTGTGTGATGATGTAGGTAATGATGTATTTTATTTTTGGATTATGTGTAATGAAACTCTATAAATAGATCTCTCATTTGTGAAGAAAATCACAATTGAGTAGAGAGAAAATATTATAAAGTGTGTAGTTTGATAAATTTTGAGAATTTGAGATTTTACTTTTTTCCATAAATTTTTACTTTTTCACAACAATAATCATTAAATCTAATTTTTCAACGTTCAATTATTGATTATTCTATTCCATGCACTCTCGATTATGTCCATAAATAGGTAGAATATTGTGTACACTCGGTTAATTATTTAATTAAATCCAAGAGTCGAGATTTTAATGGATGACAACTCACTCCATTTTCCCTCTAAAATATATATTCTTATTTGTTTTTCCACAAAAATTATTGGAAAAACAAAATTTTCAATTTTTTTTTCATATTTAAGTCATTCAAAAAATAGTTCTACATTCCCCAATAAGTAGTAAATATATGTATATTTGTAAAACAAAGAAAAATACAACTAAATATAAAAAAGTAAATATATATTTAGGACAAGCTAAAAAAATGAAAAAACTTATATAATTGAGACAGATGATTATTTATTATTTAATATTAATTGTTTTGTAAAGTCAAACATGCAGTTATTAAAAAAAATTGAGCAGAAGTTCAGAAAATACTAAGTTTTTACTTTTTGGGAACTATTTTTAGCATAAAAGAAAAATCACTGAACATCATATTTTCTTAAAATATGAATATATTGTTGCTCGATTTAGTTGAATTTCATTGCTGCTTTTTGTCATAGAGAGTTTTATTGGTACCACAAGTTCTTTTAGAGATTGGTGGATTAGTTTGATCAGTACTCGTTCTGTTGTGGATATTGAGTTTGCAGCAGTCATTTTTTGTGGTGAATTTGGCTTAACAAGAACCAAGCCGGGCTAGTATTTTAAAATCTAGAATCATTTAATATTTTAAATTGATCTAATCGAGCTAATATCAAAATTTACATATAAATTTTTTTAAAAAAATTTGGGACACCCGGACTATACCACGAGTTTGGCTCCGCCCGTGAGTTAAGAACGATGTTGTTTGGAACGCAAAACACAAATCTGCAGCATTGATCTTCCAATCTGTCATGCACAATTTGTCTTCAATGGAACACGAATCATCGGGGGGATGCTATGTCAACTTTTTTTGCATGGATTGAACCTCATTCCTAGATGGAGCAAGCCACCAATCGAATGTAATGTAGATGCTCCCATTTTTTATAACCCTCCTCGTATAGGCTTTGGTTGTTTAGTTCGTGATTCTCTAGGGCTTGTTGTGGCTGCTATCTATGGTAGTGTCCCAGGTACTTTGAATTCGATCATGACCAAAGTTTGGAGCATTCGGGAGGCACTTAGTTGGTTAAAGGATCTAAATTTCTGGAATATCATAGTCGAGTTCGATGTACTTTTGGTTGTCAGAAGGTCTCATGGAGGATTATCTTGATGCCTCTTGTTTGGGGTTGATTTTAGAGGGTTGTAGGTTCCTACTTCGGAGCTGCCTTCTTGTTCTTTTGTTTTTGCTCGTAGATCAGCGAACCAAGCGGCTCATGCTTTAGCAAAAGCGGGTGGTTCTATGTCTGGTTGTGGAGGCCTGTTTTTTTCCTCCGCCTTCTCTTATTTATGATGTGATTTCTTACTATGTTTGGTAATAAATTGGCTTCATTTAAAAAAAAAAAAAACTGAGTTTTGTCAACGGTTTAGTAATTGATCGTAATTAGTTATAATTGGCTATCGATTCATGTATGGTGGACTATATAGTTATATATATATATATATATAAATATATATATATATATATATATATATATATATGTTGTCCACCAACTATGTAAACTTCTATATCTATCAATGAGGTGACACTCACCTTTTGGATATATAATTTTGATTTGCTATATCATAGCTAATAGGCGAGTGTCGCCTCATTGGTGGGCACGAAACTGGTCACGATTGGTGGAATTCGTAACAAAACTATATATGTGTGTATGTAATTGTTAATCTGTTATATATTTTAAAGTATGAGTAAATTTTCTTTAAATCTTCACATCTAAATTAAGTTTGCATTCAGTCTGTGTCAGATAAAATATGTTTGCACTTCATGATCCACAAATGAATATTTTTGCACTCCTTTCACCCACATGTTTTTTCTCAGCTTAAAATCGATACAAAACAGTAAAATTATGGTACTAATATATGATATTTGAGTACCATGTATTTCATATCCGATATTGATATATTATTTATGAGTACTCAAACATGTGTAACAAGTATTTGTATTAATGATACATTTGAATTTTTGGATATAAATTGTATTTCTAAAATAATTTATACTCATGTGATACATATCAGTATCATATTTTCAATATTTTGTGCTGATTTTCATACGCGAAATACACGTGAGTTCAAAGAGTTCATAAATATTTTTTGTGGATCAGAGTGTACAAACATACATACTTCTTTTTTAATATAGAAATTGAATAAAAAATTAAGCTTATAATATTTGTGCAAATATTAGAATTTTTATAATTTTTCTGATAATTTTTTTATAGAAAAAAAATGCAAAATTAAATTTAAAATATTTGTACAAGTATTAGAATTTCTAAGTAAAAGTCGTAACATGTGAACGTCACCACGATTACAAATATGTGATCGATAATTGATAATAAGCATCCACTCAATAGCATGTGCCACTTCAATGATAAAGACTTTGAAACCAATTAGCCGCCGCTTATATGTAAAGTAAAAGGGCATGTGAAAATGATAGTACTATTTGTAGTTTACATATTGTCAACTTTTATTTATTATGATTTGTTATAACTGAAAGTATTTGTTTCACATTATGGTAAAGATTGTGTATATCATGTAAATATTATCTCAAATGTTATAACATCTTGTGACAACATGTAGTAGAATAATATAACACAAATAATTAAAATAACACAAATATATTTATGCACAAGTAAACACGCATGTGCGATAACTCAGAGCAAAATAATCACTATAAAAAAAATCGAGTTTACAAAACCTATACTAGTAAAAGAATGAAAAACTATCTTTCATAACAAGTCAATCAAGTAAATTGCATCCTAAAATCTCAACACAAAAATAATAAAAACACAAGAATGCAAATTTGTGTAGCCGAAATTCAGAGCAACAAAACTATTATGTAATCAACACTATGTACGCGTGTTGTCTTCAAATGTCTCCAACACGTCACGACAAGACAGTGAAACAACGATGTTTCGTCTTTGCGAGTTCTTCAGAAAATTCTCTCGTGGATTTCTTGTCTCGTTTCTCTGGCAACTTCGACTCTTATGCAGTAGTTATTCTTCAATATATATATATATATATATATATATATATATATATATATATATATATATATATATATATAGACACACACACACACACACACTTGTGGTGATCTTGATATACCTGAATAAATTCTTACAAAATAAGAAAAATAGTCTTTCACTAAGAATTTTTTCCCCCAAATAATAAAAATCAAATCTAGAGTTTAAAAAACTCAATATTCTAGAAAGGAAAAATTCTTAAGCAAAATCTTATCAAAATGAAAGAATTTAGGAGATAAATTTGTGTCTTGTAAGGCAATGCACATTTCCTTTTAAATCTATTTGCTCTCCTTGAATTTGAAAACATATTTCCCTGAATTTGACCACGTTATCTCTGGTGTTGTTAGCAGTGTTGATAACACGAGGCAAAATAGTTCATCAACCAAATTTAATCAGAACATTAAAAAAAGAAAAAGAAAAAGCTAACACCTTAATTAAATAATTTAAAAAAAAAAACTAACCATAATTACAACTTAAGGAATAATAAAATATCAATGATCATTTTCCTCTTTCTTCAGTATCATCTGCTTCAGTTTGTTCATGAGTACCAAAGATTCAAACCTCTGAAGTTTGTGCATTGTTATCTCCCTCTGTTTGTCCAGAATAAACACCATGTCCAATAAAAACCTGTAATGAGCCACTTGAGTTCATAGTGAACGATCAATTCTTTGGCATAAAGATTTGATTAAGTGAAAATTCAGTATGGGCTTGTAAAACGGTAAGGGTAAATGGGATATAATAAGAGGTTGAGTATGTGTTCCTAACATCTGGGACACAACACTGGATTCTGACCGAAGAATATCTAGCTTCCGATTTCCTTTGAAGAGGTACTTGTGAGGGTAGGACTAGTATTTTCCTTGCCATAAAATTCATAATTAGTGTCCTCTGAATCATCACCAGAGGTGTACTCTGGGTCAGCCATTCACGGTATAGTAGATGATTCGCTCTTGTGGCGAAATCTTTTGGGAGGAGTGTAATCAAGATTGTATCCTACCTAAAATTTTTATCGAAGGAATTGACGCAGTGGAGGAAACTTCTAGTTCACTAAGAAAAATTGGGTAAATTTTTAACATCAATCTCATTCTTGAGTTCACCTGGAGCAATAGATTCAAGTGGAGTATACATCTCCGGTGCAAGAAAAATTTCCATGGCCGATGTATGGGTCTCCCTTTCTGTTATTGTCATACTAAGGGCAACATCTAATTTATAACCCATCTCACTTTGAATATTGCGAGATTTAAAACTCTTTTTTGCTATTGTTGAATTTGGAAAGAGTGAGAATATTCAAGAATCTGCGCAGAGAGTTAATAAGAATGTAAGAAATATTTGAGCGAATAATACATAGAAGAATATTGATATGTGAAAACTAATAGTCAAGTTGTAAACAACAGTTTGTTCAACGATAACAAAAATTCGCACAAGAGTGGCCTATTAGCCCTTCATCTCCTAACAGATCGCCCAGAACTCATCAAAGGTAACAAAAAGTTAACGGGTGAAATTTTAAAATTTTAGAAAAATATCGGTACAATTAAGGAAATAATCTAGCATAATAGATTTCCGAAATAATTTTCAAATTTAAACTTCACGTTTGCTTAACTCTATTAAACCATCAGAGATCATAAACATTTGATTTTTCTTCTGCAAATATGGTTTTTCACCTAATGTTTCTTGTTGAAAACTTGTAACTCTCTGAGCAGAAAAGTTTTGTAAAGGCCCTGAAAACTGCTTGCTTGAAAATTTTGCGGAAAATTAAAATTTTTCTTTTTAAAAGAAACTTAAACGGCCTCATTCATAAAATCAACTGATGAATCAAGTTCAATGTTTAAAATAATAGCAGCGGAAGAAAAATAAAGTTTTGCCAACAATAACAATTTGAAAATTATCTAATGACTGATAAAAATTGTTTGCGAAAGAAAATAACAACTGCTGCACTGAGGTCCTCGGGTGCCACTACTGCCGACCCAAGCTGGCTCACTGGTCCCCGCCCTCGGCCCTGACCTCATCAGTACCTACAACAATCAAGTCTAGTGAGCCTAAAGACTCATCATGCATATATCGCAGGTAACGAGTAAAATCTGAGTAAAAATATGCATGGGGTAAAATATCATGTCATGAGGCATACTGAAAATAATCTGTACTGAGCAATTATAATACGTGCATAACTGAACTGATAATCACAGTAAAAATATTTGCTCCTTGGAGCCTGTACTGAAATAACTGATAAAATTTTCTGTTGAGATTATGTTTTACGCATGTGGCCACTGCACTAAGCTGAACTGATCGGTAACTGACTACCGGGGAGCCTGGAACTGAGCTGGCGGTCACTGAAGACCCGATGGTACCATCCTGAACTGATCGGTCACTGGCGACCGGGTGGTACCAACCTGAACTGAGCGGTCACTGGCGACCGTATAAATAATGCTCCCACATAGTGAATGCACCACAAGCCATATCGCATAAATCTCAAAAATAATCATTTTCTGTTTTCATGCACGTAAAATAATTAACTGACGATAATGAAAATATCCTGAAATTTTACCAACTGGAATGGATCGTCCCCAGGCTCGCTGCGACCTAAATATACCATAAAATATGCAATAGATTTTACTTGGATGAATGATGCACTAAAGTTTGAAAATTTTGACAATTGCTCTTAACGACTCCGTATTTTAATCATGACTCCGAACCAACCCGAACCAACTCTGAACCGTCATCACGTCATGATTAAAATACGCTAAACATACTGAAATTATGCTCCTAAAATGATGAGGGTCGAATTCATGGGAAACGGAGGCCAAAACGTGAAACGCTCTTTCGAGAGTCAATTTGGCACGTCGCACCGTAAATTCTCGTTTGACCTCAAAAATGATCCGAATGACGAACGGTCAAAAACATGACCTTCCTAACTCAATGAGGCATTGTCCAGTCCAAGGCCATGGGCTAAAAGCCAACCGAGAACTCAAACGAGCCTTCTAAACGTCACAGCAACCTGCTGTCAAATTCCAGCAGCTGTGCAAGTGCGTTGCTTGCGTCGTTTTCGAGTCCGCCGGCCATTGGGGCTTGCACCACCGACCAGGGACCCTTACCAACATCCCAAGGAAGGGTTTGAACCATGGCTAAGGGCACAAGACCAACCACAATTCGAACCACACCATGAGAGACCCGAAACTCCCACCCGAGCGCACCAAAATCTGCACTGTGATGCATTGGTTAGCTTGCTGTCATTCATCATTCCAATGGCCATTTGATTGACCAAGGTTCGATCTAGACATCAAGGGGTGTGGTGTGAATCAGGGCTAAGGGCCAGAGGCCAACCAAGATCCACCCAACCTCATAAAAATCGAAACCACTCACACAAAGGAAAACAGAAAAGCGCCGAGGAACACTTGTGTTGCTTCTGTCCAAACGACCTGGGACATGGCTCAAGCCACTTAGGGCCGACTTGACCACGTCCTATGCTTGCTAGGGAAGGTCCTAGCCATGGCTACTGGCCTTAGGCCAGCCATGACTCGAAATCTAACCCAAACAAGCCGAGACCCACAAGCTGTCAAAAACCGAAGGGGCGAGAAGGGGAGGGGCTGTTGTGATGTTTTTATTTAAAACCGAGGAGCCATGGACCAAGCCACCAAAAGGGCGACTTAGTCACGTCTTAGACGTGCTAGGGGAGTGATCCAACCATGGCTATGAGCCCTAGGGTAGCCAAGATCAGATCGCTTCCCTTTGACATCACAACAGCAGAATTGCAACTCAAAAATGGCGCCGAGGAAAGCTGCTGTCAATCACGATTTCTGTCATGCATGGGAACTGAAATACTGAACCAAAGTGGTCCTAATCCATCCTAGAACATGTCTAGATGTAGCCTTGGGAGCCTGGAGCCGAGCCAATCACCTGAATTCACAAGACAAGCGAAACCGTGAACTGCACATGAAACTAAAAGAATATTCTGCACCTTGAAATTTTTGAAAACACTTGGTAGATTTCGGTTTTGCTATGAAGTGATGATCATGAATTGTTAAAAATATGCTAATAGGACTTGATTGAGGTTTAGAAAAAGTATAGACATGCCTGGTTCGTTTTTTGAATGAAAAACGAATTAATGACGACGACGCGGCACGAAGGGGTGGAGCGCTTTCTCTTGATTCCCTTGGCTCTCGATTTTTCTTGCCTATTGTTCTAGCTATTCCTCACGGTTCTAGATCTGAAAGGGGCTGCTGCTCTCGAAATTAGGGAGAGGGGAGAAGGTGGTTATGGGAGTGAGGAGGATAGGTGCAAGATATTAGGATCTTATCAAGGCCAAGTCTCCAACAAATTTTTGAGTTTGAAATGATGTTGATATCAAATCTTTTTGGATGGGTCTAGAAAGAAGATGGCCGATTATTCCCATGCTAAACTAGACTAGGATCATGCTAATTAATTAATAAAATGTGCTCCCAAAAATCCTAGACTTAAATTACTAATTAAATTCAAAGATGAGATGAGATGGTGCTAAGGCAAATAATTGTTTAAACAATCAAGGTGGCCGAAAATTTTTAGGATAAATGGGGAGGAAAAATATTTTCTTAAACCTTGCACTTTAAATCTCTAGCGTTTAATTTACCCAATAAATATTTTATGGAATTAAGAAACTAATTATGTAACTTATTTACTATTCTATCTCAACTTAATTGGATAATCCCATAAACTTTATTTTACACTAGAATCACATATTAATTAGCTTAAATAAATTCTAGTAATAATTCCAAATTATTAAATTTATCTCTATGCTCCAACTCCGGTCCGGCCTCACTGAATTTACTGAAAAGCTGAAAATCAAGCTACTGAACTGAAATAATAAAATAATTAACTTCAAAGAAATGCATTAAAATAAACATGCACTGAAGTCAATTAAATTTTAAAATAATAGAATTATGCATGGCTTATATGTAGACTGATTTACGGGTTCTACAAGTTTCATAACTTATGTTTGTGCATAACTTAACTATGCCTAAAAACAAAATGAAACATAATAGAAATATGATAAAGTGCAAATGATGTGGTCAGAAATGAGGTATTTTAAGTGATGTTGACAATATCTTCTGATAGTACTTCCAATTTTTTTTTAAAAAAATCTTATTTTGACGTTCCAAAGAGCGTAGTTGGATCAATCCAATATAAGTGACCGTTATAGTATTGGTAAGTGGACACGTCCAGTGAATTTTACCTTTAAAACAAAAATAAACCAGAATATCACTAAGTAACATCACGAGTTGACTCTGATACCAAGTGAAAGTATTTTGTTTAACATAATGGTAAGGATTGTGGGTGTCAAATAAGTGTTGTCTTGGCTATTGTAAGATCTTTGTGACAAGATGCAACGAAATAATATAACACACAAATAATTAAAAAATTGCAAATAGATATATATGCACAAGTAAACACTCTCATGTGATGCATGATTACAACATAATCACTAGAAAAGAAATCGAGTTTACAAAACCAATAATAGTGAAGGAATGAAAAATTATATTCCTTAACAAGTCAATGAAGTAAATTGTATCTGTAAGGATTATTTTGTCCGACAGATATCAAAAATAATGAAAATATCAGAATAAGATTAAAAATAATAAATTTGTGTTTTATCAGAATTAAATGTTGTGCCAGATGTTACAACATCTCGGACAACATCTACATGCAGCGGAAAATTAATAACACAAATTTACTTGAAATAAATAGATGGACACGATTAAATATGCACAAGTATAAATACTTGTGCGGTGCCTTATGGCAAAAATTAATCAATAGAAAATCAAACCGATTACAAAAAAAACCTATCACTAGTGATATGACAAAAATCAATTTTCTCAACAAGTTGAGAAAATAAAGCTTTCTAAAAACTACCAACAATATTAAAACGTAAATAAGAAAGCAAAACTTGATCCCGAAAAGCACGATCAATTAGATGTAATCTTCAGTCAACATCGTTACGGATGTTGTCTATAGATGTTGGCAATATTCAGAGCAACACAGGATCAACACTCTTCAAAACACAGCAACGTCTTTATAGAATTATTTGTCTCTGAAATCTCGACGTGCAAAAGTACATCAGTTATGCATTCACGAAAACCTCCAAGCGAAGAGTGAAAAACAAAACGGACGACTCCTCTTCAAAACAGCAACGCCTTTGTAGGATGATTTTCTATGAGAACCATGACGTGCACAGTGCGTGTATATTGATTGAGAAGAGAGAGCAGCCGCATCAATGTCTCTGATCTCTTATATATAGACATAGATTTTATCTTCACAAGGAAACCTATTTTACAAGGAAATCTACAAAATCAAGAGTTAAACCAATAATATCATATATTCAAGATATTTATCATATCTACAAAAGACAAACCCAATATTCTACACAATCTTATCAAGAATGAAATTAGATTTAAGCAAGATATTATATCACAATAAAATCTTAACATAATTATCTAAAAAGGCAAAACCACAATTAAATATTATACTCAATCAAATCAACAAGAAAAAAATAATATTAGGGAAATTAATTTAATATGGAAATTATATTTCCCTTCAGTATCATAAAATCTCAACAACAAAATAGCCAAAACAAAATAATGGAAATCCTTGTAATCGAAATTCGGAGCAACAAAAAAACTATTCAATCAACACTTTTGTACAGCGATATCTTCAAATGTCTCCAACAGGTATCTTTTTCCATTTTCTTCTATTTTTTGTCCTTTGTATTAAATTCAGAAGAGGTAGCTCCCACACTAAAAGCACAGTCTTCATTGGACTCTTCTAGGTAGCTTTTTCCCATATTTTCTTCTGACACAGAGCATATGCTTAATTGATTTTTCTTTTTACTGAATCTTTTCAAGTCACTTTTCGTATGGGATAATGTCATGAAGTACATGATCATCCTTCAACTACTTTGTGATTTAATCTGATTATCAATCATATCCAAGTGTGTTAAGTTTAGATAGAACAAGAAATTGTAAGTGCACCAGAAGATTATGCAACACTGTGATAACACATCATATAACAGTATGAATGTAATGCAGAATGCCGAAATCCTAAAAATGCACATGCATGTTAGGTGTTGTCCAAAATGTTGTAACATCTGAGACAACATCTATGAATGATCAGGCAGAACACATGCTAAGAGATTTCCGAAGGTTGGAGAATCTCTCAAAGTCTAATGATTTTGTGAATATGTCAGTCAGTTGGTTATTTGTACCAACAAATTCAATTCGAATCAATCTTTTTTCTACTAAATCTCGAATAAAGTGGTGTCTAATGTCAATGTGTTTAGTTCGAGAGTATTGTACTGGAATTTTTTGAAATATCAATTGCACTAGAATTATCACAGTATCCGATTTCTCTCTAATGAAACTAACCCATGAAAATTGTGAGAAATCACCAACATAGACTTGACAAATAAGAATCTCACCTTTAGATTTCTGAATAAAAAAGTTTTGTCTATCTCACCTCGTTTGAAGCCAAATTTCAGTAGATATTCACTCAATCTGTGAGTATAAGGAGCTCATGCAAATAAGTCCAGCCATCTTTCGGTAATCCACTTTTTCTTTCTGTCGAGTTTGGACACCTTCATGCATACTTCCAATTATTTGAGATGATGGATGATTTTTCTGAATTTTACTTGGAATATTCTGTCCATCATCGTTATTCGTTTCGTCCTCAGCTTCAGTGACTTTAGTGTCAAGTGTTGTGTCAGATGTTGCAACATCTGGGGCAACATATGCATTTTCCAGTGATATTGAAATTTCCAGAAACTCATCCACATCATCTTCAGCAGTTTTCTTTTTGAGATCTGCAAGGTCATCAAAAACAACATTAATGGATTCCATAATAGTCCTAGTTCTAAGATTAAATCCGATAAGCACGACTATTAGTGGCATATCCTAAAAACTAACACTTATCACTCTTTGAGTCAAATTTTGCAAATTGATTCCTGTCATTCAAAACATGGCACACACAACCAAAAACATGAAACATTTAAGGTTAGGCTTCTTTCCGATAATTATCTCATACGATGTCATAGTCGAACCACTTCTCAAATACACTCTATTTGAAATGTGGCAAGCGGTGTTAAGGGCTTCTGTCCAAAAATGCTTTGAAATACACTTTGAAGTCGACATCACCCTTGACATTTCTTGAAGTGTTCTATTCTTACGCTCGGCTATCCTATTTTGTTGTGGTGTCTTTGGAGCAAAAAATTCATGTGAAATACCTTTCTTGTCACAAAAATATAAGAATGAAGTGTTTTCGAATTCCTTACCATGGCCAGTCCTTATCCTTCTCACCTTCAAATTATGAAAGTTTGTAATCCTTGTTATCAATTTTTTAAACACATCGAAAGTGTCTGACTTTTCGCTAATAAAATTTATCCAAGAAAATTGTGAAAAGTCATCTACACACACAAATGAATATTTCTTACCTCCGAAACTTTCAACTTCCATAGGACCCATAAGATCTATATGTAGTAACTCGAGACAGCGTGTTGTCCCAGATGATGGCAACACTGGGTGTGACGCGCGAGTCTTCTTACCTTTTTGACAATCTCCGCACACAAATGGTATACCAAATGAAAGATTAGGCATACCTCGTACTGCATCGTACTCACTCAAGTTCTTTAAGGTTTTGAAATTTGCATGTCCGAGTTTTTTATGCCAAAGGTCAAGTTCGGTGATTTGCATATGTTTGCATGAAAGATCTTCACCTATTTGGTAGAAATTATCCGAAGACCTTGTACCTGTCATAATGCACATATTAGTTTCATCAAAACTTCAAAAGTATGTTTATCAAACTTAACAAGCAAATTATCACACAATTGGCTTATGCTTATCAAATTTGAATTTAATCCTTCAACATGAAGCACATTGTGGAGCATTGGTAGTCCTTCAACTTTCAAAGTACCATTTCCCATAATCTTTCCTTTAGCTCCCCCTCCATAGGTCACTCTACCACAATTTTGTTCAACATAATCGATGAGATGTTCTCTTGAACCTGTCATGTGGCATGAGCTTCCACTATCAAAGTACCAATGACCTGCAGTATTAGTTTTCAATGAAGTATAGACAACATTACAATGAATTTTTACCTTTGGTACCCAAATTTGTCTTACTGTAGGTCGATGGTGGGAGGTGTTGCAGGAAATGTTGGACAACATTCGGGGCAACATATGGCTCGACTTCTGATTCATGCGATCATCCCTGAGTTTAAAACAGTAGGGTCTGATATGACCAGGCTTAAAGCAGTAATGACATACATACCTTCGTTTTCTTCTCTTAGGGACATGTGTAGTATGTTGTCTTTTTGGTGGAGAGCTTTTGGTTGAAGATGTAGTTTGAGATGGTATGACTGTTTCAGTTTTTCCTTTCACAAACACAGTATATTTTGAACACTCACCTATTTCAAACACACTGTCTTTGAAACCTAAACCTTTCTTGTCATCCCTTCCCATCAAAAGTATGGAATCAAGCTTGGATGTGCTTGAGTTGAACTTGGATAAAGTTTCAGTTGCCTTTTGAAGCTCTTCTTTGGTCTTACCAAGTTCTAAGTTCTTTTTGCTCAAGATTACTTCAAGTTTAGCAACCACATCTTTTAGATCAGTGTTCCCCTTCATGAGAGTTGAGTTCAACTTATTTCTTTTGGTCCAATCTACAAACAACTCTTCATATAGCTTTTGCACACTCTCAAGAGTGATTTCTTCATCATCAGCTTCCACATCATCTTCACTGAAATTTCCAGAAGACGTGGATTTCAAACAAACCGATTTTTCGCAAATGTTGCGGCCAGGAGTGGCAACACCTAAAGGATTCACTTGAAACCGGCGTTTTTCTTCATTCCGTGGTCGAAACTGTTGTTGGACAGGAGGTTTAGGAGCTGATGGTCGAAGTGCTCCGTTTGCAAGTGATGTGTCCATTAAATATTTCTGTCAAAACAAAATAAAAACCAGAATCAGCACTTAGTATATCAAGAGTTGGCTCTGATACCACTTGTAAGGATTATTTTTTCCGACAGATATCAAAAATAATGAAAATATCAGAATAAGATTAAAAATAATAAATTTGTGTTTTATCAGAATTAAATGTTGTGCCAGATGTTACAACATCTCGGACAACATCTACATGCAGCGGAAAATTAATAACACAAATTTACTTGAAATAAATAGATGGACACGATTAAATATGCACAAGTATAAATACTTGTGCGGTGCCTTAGGCAAAAATTAATCACTTGAAAATCAAACCGATTACAAAAAAAAACCTATCACTAGTGATTATGACAAAAATCAATTTTCTCAACAAGTTGAGAAAATAAAGCTTTCTAAAAACTACCAACAATATTAAAACGTAAATAAGAAAGCAAAACTTGATCCCGAAAAGCACGATCAATTAGATGTAATCTTCAGTCAACATCGTTACGGATGTTGTCTGTAGATCTTGACAATATTCAGAGCAACACGGGATCAAAACTCTTCAAAACACAGCAACGTCTTTATAGAATTATTTGTCTCTGAAATCTCGACGTGCCAAAGTGCGTCAGTTATACATTCACGAAAACCTCCAAGCGAAGAGTGAAAAACAAAACGGACGACTCCTCTTCAAAACAGCAACGCCTTTGTAGGATGATTTTATATGAGAACCATGACGTGCACAGTGCGTGTATATTGCTTGAGAAGAGAGAGCAGCCGCATCAATGTCTTTGATCTCTTATATATAGACATAGATTTTATCTTCACAAGGAAACCTATTTTACAAGGAAATCTACAAAATCAAGAGTTAAACCAATAATATCATATCTTCAAGATCTTTATCATATCTACAAAAGACAAACCCAATAGTCTACATGTAGTATCCCGATGCCTAATTTGAGTTAATTATTGGATTAATTATATTTCGTTGAGATCGGAAGGACCGAACCGAGTTCGGATCGTCTGAAGAGGGTTCGGATCGTCCGATCAGGGTTCGGATCGTCCGAAGACAGGTGGCTGGACACGTGGAAGACATGCAGAGTTCGGATCGTCCGATCAGGGTTCGGATCGTCCGAAGACAGGTGTCTGGACACGTGAAAGACATGCAGGGTTCGGATCGTCCGATAAGGGTTCGGAAGGTCCGAAGTGTACAGTGGATCGGATCGTCCGAAGTGGATCGGATCGTTCGATCGTTGTCTATAAATAGAGGCGCGAGGCTTCATTTGTTACTCGCCAATTCCGAGTGTTCCAGAGCGTTTTAGTCGTTTCTGATGGGTTTCTAGTCTTTTCCCGAGGTTTAGGCACTAGCGGGGAGCTACTGGTTTTGTAGCGGAGCTGTGCTCTAGTTGGGAGCTAGCGGCATCAGTGGGCTGACTACGGACGCAGACTTGATTCTAGGACTGATTGCTAGGATCTACTGGTTTGAGGTACGAAAGTACTATCCGAGATAGCAGGATTGAGTATGCTTTACTATGTGTTGCATGTTTATATGTTGCATTATTATCTGTCATATGATGCATGGTTTATTATGCGGCATTTGCATAATCATGTTGAGCCTGACTATTTTTGAGATAGCCTGTTGAGAGGGTGCTCAGCCCTCGTTTGTTGTGGATGGTTGGACCCCGTTGGCCGACGGTGGTCAGGTCACCGGTATATCCACAGGTTTATTTTGGTATGGGAGCCACCTCCTGGTGCGACGGCGCAGAGTGCTACATACCTTGACGTCATTTCCCTGAGCAGTATTTCAATATACCCAGATCCTGGTATCCAGTACATTTTGCATACATGCATGTCATAGTCTTGTATACTCATGCTTTCGGTGCTGAGCGTTTTATGCTCACGTCCTCGGTTTATCTCTGTTTTGGACACCCTATTCGATGGGGCAGGTCTCAGGTTGGACGGTCCAGGAGGGAGTGGACAGGGAGCTGGCAGAGGTTGACCTGTAGTTGTTGGTATTTGTTCTTGGTATTTAGTTCGATCTGGTTGTTTAAGTATTTTGTACTTACAGATTCGATTGGGTTGTATTACTGTTTTTCCGCTGTTTACCTGATTCAGTTTTAAATGTTAATTTTGCATGCTTAAGTTCTGATTAGTAGGTGATTCTGGAACGGGTCACTACATTTATGGTATCAGAGCATGCATTAAGATTTTGGGATTTAGAACTGTTCTTTTGGGTTTAATCTCTGGTAACTTTTGTAGCTAAGAGATGTCTGGTTTTGACGACGATGCTAGTAGTCATGGCAGCGTTGGACGCTGGGGAGACCGCGACGATCGGGAGCGTCGTCGAGAGCATCGAGAACGTCGTCAACACCGTCGTGATGAGCCTCGGAGTTTTAGTATGCATCGGTTCTTGCAGATGGGGCCGAAACCTCTTTCAGGCGGTGAGACCCCGGATGTTGCGGAGAACTGGCTTGAGAGGATGGAGAGCTGCTTCAAGACTTTTCAGTGCTCGGCGGAGCAGCAGATTGATACCCTTGATTTCTTGCTGGAGGGTGGTGCGCGCAAGTGGTGGAGGTCTACCTCTGCACCGATAGTTCAGCGACAGGGTCGAGTTCTTTGGGCCGATTTCCGAGCCGCTTTCATGCTGCTTTACTTTCCGCCAGCTCTTCTGCAGACCAAGGCGATTGAGTTGATCAATCTGAAGCAGGGAAGTTTGTCTGTTGATGAGTATCAGCAGAAGTTCTTTGAGTTGCTTCCATATGTTCCGCATGTCAGTGACAATGCTATGGCCAAGTATAACCATTTTCTTCAGGGCCTCAATCAGGAGATTTATGATCGGGTTGTTGTCTGCGATGATCCGACATCGTATGAGGGCCTTGTAAATCGTTGTCGCCAGGCTGAGGGCAGTTTGTTGAGAGGTCGAGCCATGCAGTCTGCTCGTCCTACTAGTTCTTTGGGTCCCCGCGCCCAAGCATTTAAGAAGGCTGGATCTACTTCTTCTTCCTCTGGATCTGGAGGAGTTCACCATTTTGGGAAGAAGAGGGGCCCGTGTCAGCACTGCGGGAAGGATCATCCGACGGAGCGTTGTCGCAAGGTTGCGGGTGCTTGTTACAAGTGCGGTGAGATGGGCCACATGAAGAGAGATTGTCCACAGACGGGCGGAGGATCAGGATCTGGTTCTCAGGCTTCAGTTCATCAGAGGCCACAGCAGGGACAGTCTACTCAGGGTTCTAACCTCCGACCGCGTACTCAAGGGCAGGTCTTTGCTCTTAACCAGGATCAGGCTGCTGAGGAGAACGAGAGAGTTATCGCAGGTTTATTTTTATTATGTGGATTACCTGCTTACGTTCTCATTGACACTGGTGCATCTCATTCATTCATATCTGCGAGATTTGCTAAGCGTCATGCATTACCTTTCACTTCTTTGGACGTTGTGGTATCTGTTTCCACATCGATGGGTCATTCGGTGCTAGCTAAACGTCTAGTTTTGGGTTGTCCTCTAGAGTTTGAGGGTAATGTTTTAACTGCTAATTTGATGATTCTTGTGATGGAGGATTTTGATTGCATTCTGGGAATAGATGTGCTGACTGTGTTTAGAGCTACTGTGGACTGTTATCAGAAGTTTGTGCAGTTTCGTCCAGTTGAGGGCGACAGTTGGTTTTTCTATGGAGAGGGAGCGCGACCCCCGATGCCTGTGGTTTCTGCTCTGAAAGCTTGTCGTGCTTTAGAGTCGGGCGGGGAAGGCTACCTTATCTATGCTATTGATTCGTCCGCAGATAGTGTCGGTATCAGTGACATTCCAGTGGTTTGCGATTTTCCGGATGTTTTTCCCGAGGAGATTCCTGGTTTTCCTCCCGTTCGGGATGTGGATTTCGGCATTGATTTAGTGCCAGGCACGGCACCAATCTCTAGAGCTCCTTATCGTTTAGCTCCATCGGAGATGCAAGAATTGAAACAGCAGTTGCAGGATCTTCTTGACAAGGGGTATATTCGACCCAGTGTGTCCCCGTGGGGAGCACCAGTTCTTTTTGTCAAAAAGAAGGATGGTTCTATGCGGCTCTGCATAGATTATCGGCAGTTGAATCGTGCGACGATAAAGAATAAGTATTCGTTGCCACGGATTGATGATTTATTTGATCAACTGCAAGGTACCTCTGTGTATTCCAAGATTGATTTAAGGTCTGGTTATCATCAGTTTCGGGTTCATCAGGGAGATATATCGAAGACTGCATTCAGGACCCGGTATGGGCATTATGAGTTTCTGGTTATGCCTTTTGGGGTGACGAATGCACCAGCAGTTTTTATGGATCTGATGAATCGGGTTTTTCGGGAATTCTTGGATAAGTTTGTTGTGGTGTTTATAGATGATATCTTAATCTATTCGCATGATCAGCAAGAACACGCACAACACTTAAGGATTATTTTACAGACACTTCGCGAGAATCAGCTTTATGCGAAGTTGAGTAAATGTGAGTTTTGGATTGACAGGGTTGTATTCCTTGGTCATGTCATTTCTAGCAAGGGAGTTTCAGTTGACCCAAGTAAGGTGGAAGCGGTATTGAACTGGTCGCGTCCGACGACAGTAGCCGAGATCCGCAGTTTTCTGGGATTGGCTGGGTATTATCGCCGTTTCATTGTCAACTTCTCTCAGATTGCTAAGCCACTCACTCAGCTCACTCGGAAAGATGTTTCATTTGAATGGACATCAGAGTGCGAAGAGAGTTTCTTGGAACTTCGCAGACGTTTGACATCTGCGCCTGTTTTGGCTTTACCGTCTGGATCTGGTGGTTTCAGTGTTTACACTGATGCCTCCTTGCAGGGACTAGGGTGTGTTCTGATGCAGAATGAGCATGTGATTGCTTATGCATCAAGACAGTTAAAGTCTCATGAGGAAAACTATCCTGTTCATGATCTGGAATTAGCAGCGATCGTTTTTGCTTTGAAAATCTGGCGCCATTATCTGTATGGTGAGCGATTTGAGATTTTCACCGATCATAAGAGTTTGAAGTATCTGTTCACTCAGGCTGAGTTGAACATGCGTCAGCGTCGTTGGATGGATCTACTCAAAGATTACGATTGTGAGATCAAGTATCATCCAGGATCTGCGAATCTCCCGGCCGATGCTCTTAGTCGCAAGGTGAGGTTATCTGCTCTTCAGACTTGTGCTGTATCTGGGATTATTCAGGATTTCTGTTCGATGGGATTCAATTGTAAGCATCGGAAGGGATCAGAGAGTATCCGTATAGCTACTATTTTGTCCGAGCCAGTTTTGTATTCTCGGATTAGAGATGCTCAGATGTCTGATTCTAAGATTCAGAAATTAGCTCGGTTGGCTGATGGAGATAATACTTCTGGTTTCCACTATCAGTCCGAGGGTCTTTTGTGCTTATCTGGTCGTGTTGTTTGTACCGGAAGATGACACTTTGAGGGAAGAGATTTTGTCCCAGGCTCATCGTAGCAAGTTGAGTGTTCATCCAGGGAGCAACAAGATGTATAAGGATTTGAGGACTCGATTTTGGTGGAAAGGTATGAAACGTAATGTTTATCAGTATGTCTCCAAGTGCCTTGTCTGTCAGCAGGTGAAGGCTGAGTATCGACGACCTGGAGGTTTGTTGCAGAATCTTCCTATTCCGGAGTGGAAGTGGGAGCATATCACGATGGACTTCGTGACTCACTTGCCTATGTCTGTGGGGAATAGAGATGCTATCTGGGTGGTAGTGGATCGGCTTACTAAGTCTGCCCATTTTCTTCCGTATAACAGAGATTTCACTTTCGATCGGATGGCACGGTTGTACATTCAGGAGATTGTACGGTTTCATGGTGTGCCCGTGAGTATCGTTAGTGACAGAGATCCTCGTTTTACATCTAGATTTTGGGGCAGCTTTCAGCAAGCTTTGGGCACTACCTTGAGTTTGAGTACTGCATATCACCCAGAGACTGACGGTCAATCAGAGAGGACTATTCGTACTCTTGAGGATATGTTGAGATCTTGTGTGATGGATTTCGGGCCAGCTTGGCAGGATCATCTGCCGCTGATAGAGTTTGCATACAACAACAGTTTTCATAGGAGTATTGGTATGTCTCCGTTTGAAGCATTGTATGGTCGACGTTGTCGTACTCCTCTGTTCTGGGAAGAAGTCGGAGAACGACAGGTCGAGGGTCCAGAATTGATTCAGCAGGCCATGGACAAAGTTCTTGTGATCAAACAGCGGATTAAGACTGCTCAGGATCGACAAGCGAGTTATGCGAACTCCAAGCGCAGACCTCTTCATTTTGATGCAGGCGAGAAAGTGTTTCTCAAGGTATCACCTTTTCGGAGGATTCTGAGATTTGGACTCAAAGGTAAGCTATCTCCGAGATTCATTGGTCCTTTTGAGATCTTAGAATGTGTGGGAGATTTGGCCTACAGATTAGCTTTGCCACCGTATCTGTCTAGTGTTCACAATGTGTTTCATGTGTCCTTGTTGAGACGATACGTAGCGGATGAGTCTCATGTTTTGCATCCGACAGAAGTTCAGCTGAATCCGGATTTGTCTTTTGTGGAAAGACCGGTTTCGATCTTAGACCGGAAGGATAAAGGTACTGCGGAATAAGACTATTCCTCTTGTCTTAGTGCAGTGGCAGCGCCGAGGTACTGAAGAAGCTACTTGGGAACTAGAGAGTCGCATGCGGTCAGAGCATCCAGAGTTGTTCTAGTTGTAGTATTTTCAGTAATGATTGTAATTTCAGTTGTACTTTCAGTTGTAATTCATTCTTAAGATTGAATGTATTGTTGTTCAGAATTGTCATTCTTCAGACTCGATTTCGCGGACGAAATCCTTTTTAGGGGGGGAGAATGTAGTATCCCGATGCCTAATTTGAGTTAATTATTGGATTAATTATATTTCGTTGAGATCGGAAGGACCGAACCGAGTTCGGATCGTCTGAAGAGGGTTCGGATCGTCCGAAGACAGGTGGCTGGACACGTGGAAGACATACAGAGTTCGGATCGTCCGATCAGGGTTCGGATCGTCCGAAGACAGGTGTCTGGACACGTGGAAGACATGCAGGGTTCGGATCGTCCGATAAGGGTTCGGAAGGTCCGAAGTGTACAGTGGATCGGATCGTCCGAAGTGGATCGGATCGTCCGATCGTTGTCTATAAATAGAGGCGCGAGGCTTCATTTGTTACTCGCCAATTCCGAGTGTTCCAGAGCGTTTTAGTCGTTTCTGATGGGTTTCTAGTCTTTTCCCGAGGTTTAGGCACTAGCGGGGAGCTACTGGTTTTGTAGCGGAGCTGTGCTCTAGTTGGGAGCTAGCGGCATCAGTGGGCTGACTACGGACGCAGCCTTGATTCTAGGACTGATTGCTAGGATCTACTGGTTTGAGGTACGAAAGTACTATCCGAGATAGCAGGATTGAGTATGCTTTACTATGTGTTGCATGTTTATATGTTGCATTATTATCTGTCATATGATGCATGGTTTATTATGCGGCATTTGCATAATCATGTTGAGCCTGACTATTTTTGAGATAGCCTGTTGAGAGGGTGCTCAGCCCTCGTTTGTTGTGGATGGTTGGACCCCGTTGGCCGACGGTGGTCAGGTCACCGGTATATCCACAGGTTTATTTTGGTATGGGAGCCACCTCCTGGTGCGACGGCGCAGAGTGCTACATACCTTGACGTCATTTACCTTAGCAGTATTTCGATATACCCAGATCCTGGTATCCAGTACATTTTGCATACATGCATGTCATAGTCTTGTATACTCATGCTTTCGGTGCTGAGCGTTTTATGCTCACGTCCTCGGTTTATCTCTGTTTTGGACACCCTATTCGATGGGGCAGGTCTCAGGTTGGACGGTCCAGGAGGGAGTGGACAGGGAGCTGGCAGAGGTTGACCTGTAGTTGTTGGTATTTGTTCTTGGTATTTAGTTCGATCTGGTTGTTTAAGTATTTTGTACTTACAGATTCGATTGGGTTGTATTACTGTTTTTCCGCTGTTTACCTGATTCAGTTTTAAATGTTAATTTTGCATGCTTAAGTTCTGATTAGTAGGTGATTCTGGAACGGGTCACTACACTACACAATCTTATCAAGAATGAAATTAGATTTAAGCAAGATATTATATCACAATAAACTCTTAACATAATTATCTAAAAAGACAAAACCACAATTAAATATTATACTCAATCAAATCAACAAGAAAAAGATAATATTAGGGAAATCAATTTAATATGGAAATTATATTTCCCTTCAGTATCATAAAATCTCAACAACAAAAATAGCCAAAACAAAATAATGGAAATCCTTGTAATCGAAATTCGGAGCAACAAAAAAACTATTCAATCAACACTTTTGTACAGCGATATCTTCAAATGTCTCCAACACGTCTCGACAATACTGTAAAACAACGATGATTCGTCTTTGCGAGTTTTTCAGAAATTTTCTCGTGTATTGCTTGTTTCATTTTTCTTCCACCTTCGACTCTTGTGCAATAGTTATTCTTCAATATATATTATAGACTTGTGTTGATCTAGATAGCCTCGAATAGATTCCTGCAAAATAATGAAATTAATATTTCATTAGGAAATGAATCCTTTTAATAAAGATCAAATCAAGAGTTTAAGAATCTCAATGTTCTAGAATGACAAAATTCTTAACCAAACATCTAATGAAAAAGAAAAAAAAAATTAGGAGATAAATTTGTATTTGCAAGACACGTTCCTTTTCAATAATATATAAATATAAAGAAATAAATAATTTCATATTATCTTCATTTATCAAGAAAAATATATTATTCTCAAAATTGCAACCCAATTGTCGTACGAGATAATTGATTACATGGTCTTAGATAAAATTTACATACCATTTTGTTTTCGTTTGTGGTTTCTATAATCCATTAATTGGATCTTTTGAATTTTTTAATAACAAATATTTCCACTGAATATGAATTTTTATCACGATAAAAAAATAAAAAGTTGATGAAAATTAGTGTTTTTTAAAAATGTATAATTTTCATTGTAGACTATGGTACCCTTTGTTTATTTCAAATTTATGAGGCCAGATCGGTTCATTTACAACACAAAAAAGTCAAATAATAAAAACTTTTAATTATTATTTTTGAAAGAGAGAAATCGTAATATATTTAATAATTCATAAATTGTAAATAACGAAACATGAGTAGTCAAGTGCTTGCCGATCAAGTATATGCCAACCTACGCCACAATGGAGTAAAAGTGTGGAATCAAATATATGCCCCAACTTATTAAATTAAAGGAGAATAAATTTTTTATCATATTCTTAAAGCAATTCAAATCTTGCATCCAATAATATCAAAATTAATGATAATAAATAAAAGAAAACATCTTCCAACCACCTCCCGCTTGTCAGTCATATTTTTTTAAATAATTGTTTTTGGTCATGTATATATGTGTGAGTAGATTTTTTGTGAGACGGTCTCACGAATAAATATTCGCGAGACAAGTCAACTCTATCCATTTTTTATATAAAAACAATACATTTTTCATGGGGACCCAAATAGTCTATCTGTCTCACAAAATTAATCCGTGATACCGTCTCATATAAGTTTTGTGGAGATTTTATTTAGTCCTATGTATTTGTCTTTTGAGATTTTGAATATCTATATTATGGAATTTCAATATCAATATGATTTATTTTGTTTGTTTGTTTTTTGTTTTATTGTTATTTTAATTTTAGTTCTTTTTCTAGGGTAAAGCTAGTGTGCACCGATTGAGTGTGATATTTTGGTACTACGCCTTATCAACCCTCCCAATATGAAATGACAAAAATTACTAAAATCTAAAATACACATCACTAAGATTGAAATCTAACCCCGTGTACGAACACTTCTAAAAAACAAACATATATTCTTAATTAAAATTTCCCATTTATAAACAAGAAAAAATAGGAAATTTTTATTTAAAGTTTTTTTAATTATTTTATTAATATGTGGAAATTCAAATAAATTGTATATATTTGAGACTAATAAATATTGAAGTTTTGAAAAGATTATCTAAATTTAGGCTTTTTTTCATATTGAAGTCCTCTCTTCTTTTTTTCCATGCCCTTTTTATTGGCCTTAGAATGACGCATGCACACATATATTCGATTAGTTTTGTTATGTGGTTCATCAACAGTGCACATATTTGTACTTATTAATGAGGAATAATATTTTTTTAACACACATATATATATATATATATATATATATATATATATATATATATATAAAGTTTGGTGGAGATAATATTTGTTTATACATGTTAGCTGATTAAAAAAAATTATCTCCACCAAACTTTCTATTCATGTTATTCATATTTGAGCAACTACTGTACTATAGATATTAGATTTACACTTGGAGAGTCCGTTTAGCTAGGTGGATAAGATTGATTGGATTGTATATATAAAAAAATATTTAAAAATGATATAAAAAAATATTGAATAAATAATAATATGTTTGATTTGATTTGATGGATTGAATTTGAGATAAGACAATAAAATTAATATTTTTTTCCAGTAATTAATATAAGGGTAAATTTGAAAAAAAATACATCTGTCCATATTTATTTTAAGATTCAGTACCTAAATGATTTTTTTTACAAATCAGTACCTGACACATACTATAAATTAGTTTTAACTCCCTAAAAAGATAAATTTACATTTTTGTCCTTTTATTATTTAAATAAAGATATAATTTTACCCACCAAATTAATTGTGTGTTTTCCATCTACCAAAGTATTAGTACCTATTATGAGGTTTCAGATACTTAATTGTGTTATTTGATACTCCAGATTTGTAAAAAAATACTATATTTTGAAAAAAAATCACCTTAAATTCAATCATTATTGGTTTTTCATTAAAAATTCATTATCATGAATTATTCATGTCATTTTTTTTAAAAAAAATATATTTCTTCACTCATCATGAAATAAGATTAAGTACTTATTTTGACATATAAAGTATCTATTTTGAAGTTTCAGATTATTGGTTTGGCTATTTAAATACTCCAAATGTGTAAGAAAATACTGAATCTTCGAACAATCACCATAAATTCAGTCATTGTTTTTCTTTTCATGAAAGGTGTATTTGGATGACATATTCATCTCATTTAATATTTTTTGTAAAAAAAAATCAAATTCCAAACTAAGCATGTAAATTTTAAAATACTTAGTTTTACTTGAGAAATACCTATTTTGAGCTTGCAAATACTTGATTTCGTAAATGAGATACTCGCAATATGTATTAAAATACTGGATATTCGAATAGACAAAGTAAATTCACCAAGTATTGGTATTTCAATAGAAAATGTATTTGGATGACATATTCATCTCAAATAATATTTTTTTTGTAAAAAAAATTCTCAAATAAACATGAAAATTTTAAAGTACTTAGTTTTACTTGAGAAGTACCTAATTTGAGTTGTCAAATACTTGATATCATAAATGAGATACTCACAATATGTATTAAAATATTGGATATTCCGAATAGACAACGTAAATTCTCCAAGAGTCCAAGTATTGGTATTTCCATGAAATATGCATTTGGATGATAAGTACCTAATTTGAGTTTGTAAATACTTGATTTGATATAGAAGATACTCATAATATGTAATAGAATACTTGAATATTCAAATATGCAACGTAAGTTTACCAAGTGTTGGCTTTTCATGGAAGATGTATTTGGATGACATATTCATTTCATTTAATATATTTTTTGTAAAAAAAATTAAAAAATTATCAAATAAGCATGAAAATTTTAAAGTACTTAATTTTATTTGAAAAATACCTAATTTGAGTTGGAAAATATTTGATTTCGTAAATGAGATCTTTATCATATGTATTCAATATTGGATATTCGAATAGGCAATATAAATTCTCCAAGTATTGGTATTTCCATGGAATATGCATTTGGATGAGAAATACTTGATTTGAGTTTGCAAATACTCGATTTGGTACATGTGATACTCATAACATGTAATAGAATACTTGATATTCGAATATGCAACGTAAGTTCATCAAGTGTTGGCTTTCTATGGAAGATTCTTTTGGATGACATATTTATCTCATTTAATATATTTTTTGTTAAAAAAAAAAACCAAACAAACAAATTCTCAAATAAGTACGAAAATTTTAAAGTACTTAGTTTTACTTGAGTAGTACGTAATTTCATATTGCAAATATTTGATTTGGTACATGAGATACTCATAATACGTAATTCGAATATGCAACGTAAGCTCACCAAATGTTGGTCTTTATATGGAAAATGCATTTGGATGACATATTCATCTCATTTAATATTTTTTTATAAAAGGAAAAAACAAATTCTCTGATAGACTTAATTTAATTGTGGTGATGATAGTCAAAACCAATAGATCTCGTTAGTAAACCAGAAGATAATATAAAAACATAAGTTCTCGTATCGCCTTAACAAAGCAGTACTCTTCATGTACTTACCAGCTTAGAAAAATAGAAGCAGAACTTGACTTTTGCTAAATCAGAACCTATCGGCCATATATTAAATATTACCGTTACTTTACAAGTTACGAGTATTAAATGCATCACTAATGCTGAACAAAGTCATTTAATAAGTTTTACCAAATGTGGTATGAAACAAGACTGATTGTTCTGAATATTTTTGCAGGAACCTTTTTAGGTAATAAAGCTGATCCTATCAGAAGTCAAAGAAGCCGTTTTATTTATAGACGTTGGATTCAAGACTTCTATAAATACACAGAGATCAACGACATGTATAGGTTGCCGAAACAACGTTTACATTCTCCTATATACGAACGTCGATTTGAGCACTCAAACTTACTTATCATCTTCAAAGCTCAATATTGACACCATCAAATAATTGAATTTGAGTATTTAAATGGTAAAATCAAGTATTTGTGGACTTGTATTAGGCATTATTTGTATTAATTTAGGTATCACATTGGATACTTCTCAAGAAAAAATAAGTATTTTAAAATTTCAATACTTAGTTGAGAATTTGTTTGTTTGTTTTTTTTACAAAAAAAATATTAAATGAGATGAATATGTCATCCAAATGCATCTTTCAAGGAAAAAATAAACACTTGTGAGTTTACAATGCATATTCGAATATTCAGTATTCTATTACATATTATGAGTATCTCATGTAACAAATTAAATATTTACAATATCAAATTAGGTACTTCACAAATAAAAACAAATACTTTAAAAAATTTATGCTTAGTTGGAAAGCTGTTTTTTCTTTTACAGAAAAAATATTAAATGATATGAATATGTCATCCAAATGCTTATTCCATGGAAATATCAATACTTGGTGAACCTACGTTGCCTATTCGAATATCTAGTATTTTAATACATATTGTGGGTATCTCATTTACGAAATCAAATATTTGCAAACTCATATTAGATACTTCTCAAGTAAAACTAAGTACTTAAAAATTTTCATGCTTAGTGGATAATTTGTTTTTTTAATTATTAAATGAGATGGATATGTCATCTAAATGTATCTTCCATAAAAATACCAACACTTGATGAACTTACGTTGCTTATTCGATTATCCAGTATTTTAATACATATTGTGAGTATCTCATTTACGAAATCAAGTATTTGCAAACTCAAATTAAAATATTTCTCATTTAGGGAGTAACATAAAGTATTGGTAGATTCGAATTAGATATTTTTTGTACTAATTTAGGTATCACATTTTAACTTCACAAATGACACATCAAAAGTCACTCAATATTACTTGAAACTATATTTTTTTATATTCCAAAATAATCAAAATTGAGTCTTAAAAGGGTAAAATCAAGTATATGTGAAATTAAATTAGGTACTATTTGTACCAATTTAGGTAGTACGTTTTTTATTCACAAATCTTATCATCAAAAAATATTCAATATTATCTTCAAATTATATATTTTGACATACTCAATCGAATTTGAGTATTTAAAAGGTAAAATCAAGTGTTTGTAAACTCGAATTGTGTATTACTTTTATTAGTTTATGTATTACATTTTTGCTTCACGAATATCATCATCGGTGTCACTTAATATTAACTTCAAATTATATTTTGGCATCCTCAAATAATTGGAAATGAGTATTTACGGGGTAAAATCATGTATTTATATACTCTAATTAGATATTCTTTGTACCAATTTAAGTATCACATTTTAACTTCACAAATGACACAATCAAAAGTCACTTAATATTACTTGAAAGTTAAGTATTTTCTTACACATTTGAAGTATTCAAATATCCAAATCAAATATTTGGAAACTCGAAAATAGGTATTTTAGCCATCAAAATAAGTAATTTTTCTATTCAACAATGAGTGAGAAACTGTGTTTTTTCAAAAATTAGATGACATGAATAAGTCATCTTAATGTATTTTCAATGAAAATACCAATAATTATTGAATTTATTGTGATAGCTCGAAGATCCAGTATTTTCTTACACATTTGGAGTATTCAAACAGTAAAATCAAGCATTTGGAACTCCAAAATAAGCATTTTGTTGGTCAAAATAAATACTTAATCTTATTTCATGATGAGTGATGACCTATGTTTTTTTTAAAAAAAATAAAATGACATGAATAAGTCATCTTAATGTATTTTTCATGAAAAAACCAACAATGATTGAATTTATAGTGAATGATCGAAAATATAGTATTTTATTATATATTTAGAGTATTTAAAGAGCGAAATCTAGTATCTGAAACCCCATAATAGGTACTTGGTAGGTCAAAATAAGTATTTACTTTTATTCCATGATAATTGAGAAATAATATTTTGTTAAAATTATATTTTAAATGGAAAAAAATAATATAATTTTTATGGATAAAATAATATATTTATTTAAATAATAAAGGTACAAATGTAAAGTTTGTTTTATGGGTAGTTAAAATTAAATATATAGATATGTCAGGTACTTGATTTCTAAAAAATAATGGCTAGGTACTGAATTTTAATTGAAACATTGACAGAGGTATTTTTTGGAAATTTACCGTTAATATAAACAAATAAATTAATTAAATATGAAAGAGAACATTGAAATATTATATGCAATTGTTTAATTCATCATAGATAATAATCAATAATGAGTGGGTCTTATATGACACCGTCTTACGGATCTTAATCTATGAGATCGTCAACTTTATTGTTATTCACAATAAAAAGTAATACTCTTAGCATAAGCCCGATATTCGTTTACATCTCACTTGAGAATTTCTACACGAGAATTTCGAAAACCCGAGTTTTAAATCTATTTATTTGTTTGGATGCACTTATGTCATGTGATTACTGGATTTTAGCGTACCAATGCACACACATATTATTTATTTATTATCATTAAATTTGACATAAGGAACCTACCATTGTTATTTTTGGTGTGTTTTGAGTAAACTTAAAAAGTATAATAATTGCAACTATGTTGACTAGATAAATCATACTAAACATGTTTTTTTGTAACATACTCAAAGCTGAAATGGTAGATACGGAGAAATATTGAACTCATAACAGCTTATTAGGACTCACTATATCGTATCATCCAAATTATTTAGAGTAAGCATTTTGTAAGACGATCTCACGAATCTTTATCTGTGAGACGGGTCAACCATACCGATATTCACAATAAAAAGTAATATTCTTAGTATAAAAAGTAATACTTTTTATGAATGACTCAAATAAGATATGTCTCATAAAATATGATCCGTGAGACCATCTCACACAAGTTTTTTCCAATTATTTATTTATTTAAACCATATAAATACCTTTATGTGGAAGTTAGTAAACGTGTGAACGTTTATTTAGTTTTTTAAGGTATTTATTTCTTACTAGTTTTGCTCACAAGGAACTATGCAACTCTTTAATAGCATTTCTTTTTACAAAATTATCTTCCATCTTAATTATATAATCTACTTTTTTTTATTACACAAATTAAGATTGCTATCAGGAAAACGAATTATACACGCAAATCTCATAATAAATAATTTGGTTGAACCTTTATCATTTTTAATTGATAGAAAAGTTTAATAAATGTGAAAGTTGACTATATATTTGAAACAAACGAAAAAAAGACTATATAATTGTGACGAAAAAAATATGAATTTAAAATTTCAAACGAAAAAAAGACTACATAATTGCGACGAAGAAAATATGAATTTAAAATGCTTATCATGTAGCTAATAATAAATTAAATCACCATCTATAAAATAAAAACGATTATTTGTACAGAATTTTTGATAATTTGGTAGCAATACTATATGTAAGGCCCGAGAATTTGATTACTGTAATTTGAAATGATTTGGACATAATTATTGTAATCCGAGATTAATCTGAAATGATTTATTGAGTAATCAAGGTAATTATAGACGAAAAGTATTAGACCGGAAAAGACGAGAAAAGACGCGAAAGATGTGCGAGGGAGGTGCCATTCGCGCATATGCACGATCGGGTGCGCACAACTGAACACGTCATCTGCTGAACTCAGTCCACTGTTCTATACAACTGAAGTTCATTCTCGGCAACTGATTCGTTACTAGCTGACCTCTCAGTTGTACACGTCATCAGTTGAAAGCGACAACATACAAAATAGTACATATACCTGCAACTAGTAGTGGAACGCCGCATTGCAGAATAAACAGTGTACAATTATCAGAATATATCGACGTGGCAATCAACAGTTAGAATATTCAAACATTCTTTAATGTTACCGCTGAGAGAAGAGCCTATAAATTGTCGAAGAACAGCAACTGAAGAACAACCGACTTTCAGTTATCCTATTCTACTTGCTGTTACGCTGCAAAAATATCTACTCGCAATCAGAAATCAAAGCTCACGCTTATTAGTCATATCAGTAGTATTCAAGACTACATTCTCGAGCTTATATAGCACTTTGTAATCTTTAATAGATTTTCTAAGTTGTGCTAAGATCAGTTACGTTCTATAAAAGTGTTGTATGCTAAGAGTTTCAGTTTTGGCAAAGTAATAAGTCCAAACTGAAGTGGGTCAGTACAGTGTCAGTGTATTTGATCAAAGTCTTTTAGTGGATATCCTATCTTCGTGATAGAAGGGGTGACGTAGGAGTTATTCAATTCTCTAAACATCCAGAAACTTACTGTGTCATTACTTCAGTTACCATTTTCAGTTAGATACTATCCTTCAGTCAGTTAGTTTTCCGCAACTGTTTTATTCAGTTTAATTGATTGTTGTTGACCGACGGGATATTTAGTTTCAGTTTGTAACAGAACTGAACTCATATTGTCGAAGAATATTTTAAAATCGAGCAGTGTTTATTAAATCCCCCCCCCCCTTCTAAACACTCTTTACTCGTTTAACCGATCCTATCAAGTGGTATCAGAGCCTAGTTATATCCTATCAAAGATTATCTTACTTAAATTGTTCACTATGTCTTCATTCAACAAGATTCCTATGTTCTCAAGAGAAGACTTTGACGATTGGAAGATCAGGATGCAGGCTCATCTAGCTGCACAGGATGATGACATGTGGTACGTTATAACTGACGGACCCATGAAGATTTTGAAAGCCAATACAGCAGTTGCAATCACAGATGGGGCACCGCACAGAATTAAAAAGCCTAGAGATGAGTGGACTGCTGAGGACAAGAGGAAAGCAAATCTAGATAATGTAGCAAAGGACATATTGTACAAAACACTGGACAAAGTAACGTTCAGTAAAATCAAGATGTGCAAGATAGCCAAAGAGATTTGGGAGAAGTTAATTCAGCTTTGCGAAGGCAACGAACAAACCAAAGAAAACAAACTTTCTGTTGCCGTGCAGAAGTTCGACAACATCAGAATGAAAGTTAGAGAAACAATGCATGAATATGATGAAAGAACCAGCTGCATCATCAACGAACTTAATGCACATGGAAAGGTATATTCAAACAAAGAAGTTGCATTGAAAATAATCAGAGGTCTTCCCAAGGAATGAGATGTGAAAACCATGGCAATGAGGGAGTCTAAAGATCTAAACAAAGTTGAACTCCATGACCTATTCGCTGACTTGAAAGCATATGAGTTTGAACTGCAAACTCGAGAGGGAGAACCATCTACCCCAGCAGCTACTACCGCCTTAACTGCTGTAAGAACAGAACCAACTGGTTCAGTTGAGAAAGCTGCTGATCAACTAAGCAATGATGCCATGTCATTGTTCATTAAGAAGTTTGGAAGATTCATGAGGAAGAATCAAGGGAATTTTCAAAAGAACTATCAAAGAAAGAACTCCAGAGAAGAGTCAAATGCATGCTACAACTGTGGCAAATCAGGTCATTATATTGCTGACTGTCCCAAACCCAAGAAGGACAGTCAAGTTTCAACTGAAAGAAAGAAGAAAGTGTATGAGCACAAGAGGAGATCTAAGGATGACAAGAAGCCTTACAGAAAAAAACATGAAGTACTCCTAGCTGAAGATAGCAAAGCCAAATGGGCAGACACTGACAGCGAGGAATCAAAACAAGAAACTTCATGCAGTTCTAGTGACGATGAAGAAGAAGTAAAATGTCTGATGGCTGCTGATACAGAACTAGAGTCCAGCAGTCAACAGGTATTTGATTTTAGTTCAACTGATTTTACCAAAGAAGAACTTATTTCGACATTGCATGATATGATTAATGAGTATCAAAAGCTTGCTTTATCGTTTGAAAAAGCCAGAGCGAAGCAAAATGATCCCAAAGACGATAAAACAAAAACTGATGAATCAGTTGATATGTTGAGTCTAAAAAGGGAAATTGCTGAGCTCAGAAATGAAAGAAGCAGAGATCAATTAATGATTCAAAAGTTGTTGCTTGAAAATTCAAAGCACACTGAGCTTATTCAGGCTTGGAACAAATCGTCTGATGCTTTAACTGATATACAGAATTCTCAGAAATCAGTTACTGATAAAACTGGTTTAGGATTCTGTAGTAAAGATGATTCGTCTTCCGAAGATATTCAGCCAAAACTGAATATAAACAAAGGGAAATACATTCACTTTGTAAAATCAGTTATGGTACAAGAACAAGCTGAGCCGAGTAAACTGATTGAACAGCCAACTCAAAGTATGAACAAGGGCAAAAGATGTGGAATTGGTTATAGCCCAAAAGTTGTGACTGACTCTCGAAGTCATGCAACCGAAAATTTTCAGCAAAAATTATTCTAATGTCTACTCAAATTACTACAACAGCAAGCCAGTTCAGAAAAGATACTGGCTGAACAATCAGTTGAAAAAGGGCAAATCACATGTTGTATCTCCTGCACACCGTACATCAAGCACACACAAACAGGGAAAGACCATATGGAATACAGCAACTGGACGGTCAGTTAGATTGATCCAAGTCTGGATTCCTAAAGGACTAATCAACTTTGGACCCAAATAAAAAAAAGGGGGTACCAGAATCTTATCTTGTGTGTGATTGCAGGTAACAGGTACAAGCTTTGAATCTATATGGTACTTGGATAGTGGATGTTCACGCCACATGACAGGAGATTCAAATTTATTATCTCAACTGGTCAAATATACTGGACCAAACATCAATTTTGGAGATAATTCTAAAGGTAAAACTGTGGGTAAGGGTAAGCTTATCCATGGTAACTTCACCATTAATGATATATTATTAGTTGAGAATCTTAAGTATAATCTGATCAGTATCAGTCAGCTATGCGATAATGGATTCTCAGTTCAGTTTGACAAACATTCATGTTCAGTCAAAAACTCAACTGAAGAGATCATCCTAACTGGCAAAAGATGTGGAAACACTTACAAAGTCAGTTGGAATGATCAACCTTATGCACCAGTATGTTTTATTGCCTCAAAATCTTCTACAAACTGGTTGTGGCATAAGAGATTAAACCACCTGAATTTCAAGTCTATTGCATATTTGAGTAACCACGATCTTGTTACTGGGCTGCCCAAAATGGATTTTATCAAAGACAAAATTTGCTCAGCATGTCAGTTTGGTAAACAAATCAAATCTTCTTTTAAGAACAAGGGTCGTAAATCTTCTTCCCGATGCTTAGAGCTGTTACATATGGATCTATTTGGTCCAATACCAGTCATGAGCTTAGGGGGAATGAAATACACCTTGGTGGTTGTAGATGATTTTTCAAGATTCACTTGGGTTATATTTCTCAAGTCCAAAGACCAAACTGCTGCTCAACTAATTAAGCTTTTCAAAAGACTATTAAATGAAAAATCAGTTGGAATTGATAGAATCAAATCTGATCGAGGAACTGAGTTTATCAATCAAATTCTTTCAAATTATTTAGAGAATGCCGGAATTAAGCATGAGCTCTCAGCAGCTAGAACTCCTCAGCAAAATGGTGTAGCTGAAAGGAGAAATCGGACCCTTAAAGAGGCTGCTAGAACAATGCTTGCTGATTCTGGTATCTCTCAAAGGTTTTGGGCAGAAGCAGTGAACACTGCGTGTTACACTCAAAACAGATCAATGATTAATAAGAATCATATGAAAACACCTTATGAGATCTGGCATGGAAGAAAAAGTGTGGTTTCCTACTTCAAAATATTCGGATGCAGATGTTTTATACTTGTCAATGGTAAAACTCATTTAAAAGCCTTTGATGCTAAATCTGCAGAGGGAATATTTCTTGGTTATTCTTCAGTGAGTAAAGCGTATAGAGTTTTCAACAAAAATACTTTAAATGTTGAGGAATCTATTCATGTTGTTTTTGATGAAACTATACTAACTGATAAGCCAACTGATCAAGTTGAGCTAGCTGATAGATTTACAGATATAAGCTTGGATGATGATGATGAAGAAGAAGATATCCATATCACTCAAAGCAATCTTCAAACACCGGAACCGGAAGTATTGGATCAACCAGAAGAACCAGAAGCTGTTCCAAATGATCAGTTATTAGAGCCACCGAATGACATTCAGTTACCAACTGAAACTGCTCCAACTGAAACTGAAAATGTTCCGTTACCCACAGAAGCAGTTGCTGATTCAGAAGCAATAAATGCTGAACTCAGATGGAAGAAATCACATCCTCCAGAGTTGGTAATAGGTAAACCATCTGATCCAGTAAGAACAAGAAATCAGATGCTCAATCTATTTATTCATTCAGCTTTCGTATCACAACTAGAACCCAAGAAGACTGATGAAGCTCTTGCTGATCCAAACTGGATAAATGCAATGCAAGAAGAGCTAAATCAGTTTGTCCATAACAATGTCTGGAACTTAGTTCTAAAACCAATTTCGAAAACTGTTATAGGTACAAAGTGGGTGTACAGGAACAAACTGAACGAAGATGGTTCAGTTGTGCGTAACAAAGCAAGGCTAGTGGCACAAGGCTATAGGCAGGAAAAAGGAATTGATTATGATGAGACATATGCACCAGTTGCAAGACTGGAGGAAATCAGGATATTCCTCGCCTATGCTTCATTCAAAAACTTCAAAGTCTATCAAATGGATGTGAAGAGTGTATTTCTGAATGGCCAGTTGCAGGAAGAAGTCTACGTTGAACAACCTCCAGGTTTTATCAATCATAAATTTCCTGATCATGTATATCATTTGAACAAAGCCTTATATGGTCTTAAACAAGCTCCAAGAGCTTGGTACGAAACTCTTTCCAAATTTCTAACTGATCACGATTTTTCTCTTGGATCAGTTGATAAGACCTTGTTCAAATTTTTCAAGAATGATCATATTCTACTCGTTCAAATTTATGTTGATGACATTATTTTTGGGTCAACTAACCCCAAATTATTCGAGAAGTTTGCTAAGTTAATGCAGGATAAATTCGAAATGAGCATGATGGGTGAACTGACATTCTTCCTTGGTTTACAAGTGAAGCAACTGGATTCAGGAACCTTTATCAGTCAAACCAAATACACTAAGGAATTACTGAAAAAATTTGGTATGGAATCATGTTCAGCTGCAAGCACTTCCATGAGCTCATCAGTTAAATTAGACACTGATCAAGGGGGAATATCAGTTGAGACGACACTTTACAGAGGTTTAATAGGTTCATTATTGTACCTAACTGCTAGTCGTCCTGATATTGTATTTGCTGTATGCATGTGTGCTAGATTTCAAGCAAATCCTATGCAATCACATTTTTACTGCTGCCAAGCGTATTTTGAAATATCTTAAGGGCACACAAAATGTGCGATTATGGTATTCTAAAGATTCATCTTTCAATTTAGTTGGATATTCAGATGCAGATTATGCAGGATGCAAGCTTGATCGAAAAAGTACAAGTGGATCATGTCAGTTTCTTGGAGACAGACTGATCTCTTGGTTCAGTAAGAAGCAAACATCCATAGCAACTTCCACAACTGAAGCAGAATATCTCGCTGCTGGAAGCTGCTGTGCTCAACTGCTCTAGATTCAGCAGCAACTTAAAGATTATGGTGTTGATGCAAATGAATCTCCTATATTCTGTGACAACACAAGCACAATTGCTATTACCTATAATCCTGTTCTTCACTCCAGGACTAAGCACATAGATGTCAGACATCACTTCATCAGAGATCATGCCCTGAAGAAGAACATAAGACTGGAATACGTATCAACTGAGCAGCAAGCAGCTGATATCTTCACCAAACCATTGGCTGAGACTAAGTTTTCTTATTTTCGTAATATACTTGGATTAATTGATTTATCCTAATCAGTCGTTACTTTTGTCTTGGTTCTTAATCCATTCTTCAGTTTTGTTGTCACTTACTGACTCCTCAGTTAATTGTTTAATTCTATAATTCGCAACTAATGTCAGTTGATCCTCTATTAGTTAGCGTTTTATCAGCTCATATGTTTGTATAGTATCTCACAAAGCTCATTACGTGCAGGAACAATAAAAACGACGATAAAACAAAATAAACATTTTATTAAACCATAAATATTCGCCAGGACTACATTTTCATATTTTTCTTCTATATCATCTATCCACATCCACAACCAAACAGCTAGAGCTGAGGAAGATGTCTTGCAGAAGCTGTGCGAAGAAGCTATGCGATTGAGAGTCTCCAGCTCCTTTCGAAGCATCAGCTGGTAGAGATGACCATCTTTGAAGACGTCCACCTCCGCAGAAATGTCTAAGTGCTCCCGCACTTCTCTCAGTTGTGCCATTCGTTTGAAGGAGGTAGCCCTTCCAGAGTTGTACAGGAGCTCAAGCTCCTGTAACTCTTCCCAGTTGGGAAGACTATCATAGAAGAACTCGTCTTCAATAGCAGACTTTCTAGCCTGCAGAGAGAATGGAGATGTTTGACAAAAAGGGGGAAGAGAACTGATTTTATTTTAGAAAAACAGAAGTAGTCTTAAATTCTTGTATCCATGAAGACTATGAGTTCAGTTGAATCTACATCTTATTTTATCTACAAAAGTTCAGTCATTCAGTTATACTTTATTCTGAGTTTTGTCAAACACCATAAAGGGGGAAATTGTTGGAAACTTAATTCCGGTGCTTTGACAAAAAGACCTACCAACTGAACTTAACAACTGAACTGCTCACCAACTGAACACGTCATCTGCTGAACTTAGTCAACTGTTCTATACAACTGAAGTTCATTCTCGGCAACTGATTCGTTATCAGCTGACCTCTCAGTTGTACACGTCATCAGTTGAAAGCGACAATAGACAAAATAGTACATATACCTGCAACTAGTAGTGGAATGCCGCATTGCAGAATAAACAGTGTACAATTGTCAGAATATATCGACGTGGCAATCAACGGTTAGAATATTCAAACATTCTTTAATGTTACCGCTGAGAGAAGAGCCTATAAATTAGTCGAAGAACAGCAACTGAATAACAACCGACTTTCAGTTATCCTATTCTACTTGCTGTTACGCTGCAAAAATATCTACTCGCAATCAGAAATCAAAGCTCACGCTTATTAGTCATATCAGTAGTATTCAAGACTACATTCTCGAGCTTATATAGCACTTTGTAATCTTTAATAGATTTTCTAAGTTGTGCTAAGATCAGTTACTGTTATATAAAAGTGTTGTATGCTAAGAGTTTCAGTTTTGGTAAAGTAATAAGTCCAAACTGAAGTGGGTCAGTACAGTGTCGTGTATTTGATCAAAGTCTTTTAGTGGATATCCTATCTTCGTGATAGAAGAGGTGACGTAGGAGTTATTCAATTCTCTGAACATCCAGAAACTTACTGTGTCATTACTTCAGTTATCATTTTCAGTTAGATACTCTATCCTTCAGTCATTTATTTTTCCGCAACTGTTTTATTCAGTTTAACTGATTGTTGTTGACCGACGGGATATTTAGTTTCAGTTTGTAATATAACTGAACTCATATTGTCGAAGAATATTTTAAAATCGAGCAGTGTTTATTCAACCCCCCCCCCCTTCTAAACACTCTTTACTCGGTTAACCGATCCTATCATATATCATACATATTAAACGAAGGGAAAAATGGAGAAACAAAGAAACCGAGGGACCGTGAGTTCTGAATTAAATTGCGAATGATCCGTCTGTCTGATTTCTAATCCGACTTCAGTACTAAGTTCCTATCGACGCAGGCTACAACTGGACGTAAGTTTTGTTACGTTTAGACATGATTTGAAATTATGATATTGTCAGAATCGAATATGAATCATATATGGTGTTTCTGATACAGTAGACATTGGATATTTGAAGTCAGATCGAAGAACAGACTGTTTCTGTAATTATTATGATTTTCGGAATCGATTTGACTGAGATACAATATCAGATTTGTACTGTGACTGAGATTATGAATTGTACTGATATTGATTATGAGTTCTGCTATTATGTCTGTGATGTTGAGACTGACAGGGTTATCGAGATTGTATTATTATGCCGTCGAAACATCCGTAAATTGATATTGCTCAGATTCAGTAGTGATTTCGATTATATCGTGATATCGTCGATATGGATTAGATCGTGTCTTGATTCGATATTAATTAGATTATGTTTTGATTTGAGTATTGATCAGAACAGTTCTGAATTGAGTGATATATTGATATTGTGTCTTTTCGGTATTGTTATTACCAAATTGAGAATGGACAGGGTTGAATTCAGGACTTCGTCTTCGTCAGAGCGGGAAGATAAAGGTATAAGTCAATGTGTATTGGGAGATCGACTTGAGTCGGTTTAGACTTGAGTTTCCCTATATCACATACTTACTTTATTGCATTGATACTGCACTAATTTGATTGATGTACTTGTTCTCTTGATTTATAGATAGCAGGTATTAGAAGAGTAATCTTATGACAGAAGTGCTTGTTAGTGGTGGGATTGCCACGGGCACATTGCACGATGTCATGAGATAGTATATTGGCGATAGTGCTATAGTCTGTCACCGGATAATTCGCTATCGATATGGATAGAATTATAGCTCCTTCTATTACTGGTGATCGGTATCGTATCGATGTGGATAGAATTATAACTTCTTCTATTACTGATGATCGATGTCATATCGATGTGGATAGAATCAGAGTTTTCTTCTATTACTGGTGATCGATACTATACCGATGTGGATAGAATCAGAGCTTCTTCTATTACTGGTGATCGATGCCATATCGACGTGGATAGAACTGAAGTCTTTTCTATTACTATTGGTTGATATAGAATGTCAATGTCTTGAAACCGGGATCCCTAGGCTAAGATTGAGTCTAGTCTGAGTCATGGAATTACGAGTATTGTCGACAGTTTGATATTGATTAAATTTCAGCTTTTGATATATATTGCTGTTATCTGCCATGCTTTTATGTTTATCATATGATTGCATGTTTCGTTGATTTATACAGGGATTTATTCTCACCGGAGTTATCCGGCTGTTGTCTTGTCTGTATGTGTACATGACAACAGGTGGGACATGTTCAGGGTTGAGGAGATGAAGAGAGATCGTGATTAGAGTGGAGATTCCGGACTTGGATTAAAGATATGTTTGGACACTTGACATTAGATGTAAAACCTTAATTGAATAAATGTATGTGATACAGGATTTGTACTTTTATATACTGAGATGTATATATATGTTTTATTTCACTACGTTCCGCATTTTAAAAAAAAAATTTAGAGCATGTTTTATAATTGATTAATTAGTCCCAATGATGATTAAGAACATGATTAGCGTCTGGGTCCCCACACTATATGACAGATATAAAAAAAGAGAGTAGAGATACATAGATGATTTACAAATTTTTTGAATTCAAAATTATTTAAAACATATTTTATATTGTTAAAAAGCATAAATCAGTCGTCATAAAATCCGAAATCACATATTCAACTTTCACGAACTTCGACAGAAAGATGGTCAATAAATCGATAGAATATCACAAATGTACAGTTGCAAAATCTAAAAGAATTTCACAAAAATTTATATGAGATGGTCTCACGGAAAAGTTCTGTGTGACATATGATCTATTTGGGTCACCTATGAAAAATATATTATTTTTTTTGTCAAAGGTATTATTTTTTATTTTAAAAATAGGTAGGGTTGACTCGTCTCACGAAAAAGGATTCGAAAGACCGTCTCACAAGACACCTACCAAATAATTTATAGTCGTATCATTATCATAATATATAATTCTACTAAAAACATTTGAATAAACGATTATTTTTCAAATAAGTATTTTATCTAAATATTTTTTTTAATAAAAAAACACTTAATTTATCCATCTAAGAAACATAAAAACATCCAAACATGTCCTTTACATCTTATTTACATTATTTTGTATGATCTAACACATGAAATTGTCTCAATAAAGTCGTGACAAATGGCGGGAAATTCGGCGCGTCTAGAAATTCTCCCCCTCGACGCTCCCCCTTCCAATCGACCGACATTGAGGCACACGCACCAATCTCGGCCTTATTACCATCATCACATCCAGCGCGTCCATCTCACGCAGTCGAGACGAACGTGGTAAATTCTTCTCCCGACAGCCCATGAACTATCAACTGTCGCACATGACTTTCACTACTCACACAATTTAATTATTTGGAAAATAAATATTCAAAAAATAAACTATAAGAGAGGAAAAAAACATTTGAACTTTTTATATAAAGTATGGAGAAATTGAAAATATATACAAAAATTACTTACAAAACCAAACCATCAAAGTTACATGGAATAACATATAATCAATCATATAGAAATTTTGGACACGCATTGTAAATATACATACTATGTAATTGGAGAAATCTCACAATTAACCTGTGATTTTATATTTTAATGTGTTGTAGTGGACAGATTCAGCCCAATCTTCTTCTGGGCCTAGTGAAAGAGGATTTGAGATTAGCCCAATATGATTGCAATTGGGAGGATCTGAATGATGGTAACTTTTGGGGGCCCACTCCAGTAATTATATATACTTTGGAGGTGCAAATTGCAACTACTGTCTACTCCTTACCAAAAATCAAAGTGACGACCTACTAATTGGCTAGTCGTTAATTGGTGGATGTTTGGAGGGAAAATTTATAAAATAATCTTGGAAAATTATTTAATCAAGAAAAGAGTAGGTCTCTCTTGTGAGACGGTTTCACGAATATTTATTCGTGAGACGATTCAATCATATCTATTTTTAAAATAAAAAATAATATATTTTTCACGGGTGACCCAAATAGACTATCCGTTTCACAAAATTGATCCGTGAGACCGTCTTACATAAGTTTTTGTGTTAAGAAAATGATCTCTTCATATATATATATTTTAAATACACATGAAGATGTCATTTTCTTAATTGAATAGTCGACCAAGATTAAAAAATAAAATACCCCGTCTCGATTTATTTCTCCGATTAAATCATCTTACACAACAAGCTCAAGAACCAAGATTCATCCAAATATTAACCAGAAATATGAAAAACTGGCAACTGTAAATATAACAGAAGATTTATTTAGTTTTAAAAAGAAATTTGAACAATATTATTTTACTAACTCTAATATATATTTAGTACGCTTTTGGTCGAGTAAAAATTAACCCGAACAAAGTTTTGTCAGTGTGTGTCGTCCGCCTATGGAAGAACGTAGAAAGATTCAACATTCGACTATAAATTTTGTAAAAAAACTATTTTTGTAATCAAACACTATATTTTTTAAATAAAAATTGAATGTTTTTAAAAAACTAACAAAAATTTGTATTTACAAGTATATGCTCAAAAACACCACCAATTCATTTATTTATATTTAATCTATAAAAAATATGATAAGAGTTTATACTGGTAAATTACTTAAATTTATTTATTTTTCTTATATTCTCATTTGTTATATCATAATATAAATATGAAATAAGGCGACGTGCAAATGAATTGTTGGCATTGAAATTGAACAATTCGAAATTCTCAAAATATTTCATAATCATTAAATCTAATTTTTCAACGTTCAATTATTGATTATTCTATTCCACTCTCGATTAAGTCCATAAATAGGTAGAATATTGTGTACACTTGGTTAATTATTTAATTAAATCGATTTTAATGGATGACAACTCACTCCATCTTCCCTCTAAAATATATATTCTTATTTGTTTTTTCCACATTGAAAATATGATACTAATATATGATATTTGAGTACCAAATATTTCAGATCTAATTAATACTAATATATGATTTTTGAATAAAAATGTGTGACAAATGTTGATATTAATAAATTTGTTTAAATATTTGTAAAAGTATTAGAATTTCTAAGTAAAAGTCATAACATGCGAACGTCACCACGATTACAAATATGTGATCGATAAATGATCATAAGCATCCATCCAATAGCCTGTGCCACTTCAATGAAAAAGACTTCGAAACCAATTACCTGCCGCTTATATGTAAAGTAAAAGGGCATGTGAAAATGATAGTACAATTTGTAGTTTACATATTGTCAACTTTTATTTATTTATTTTTTTGAAACTATCAACTTTTATTTATTATGATTTGTTATAACTGAAAGTATTTGTTTCACATTATGGTAAAGATTTTGTATATCATGTAAATATTATCTCAAATGTTATAATAACTTGTGACAACATGCAGTAGAATAATATAACACAAATAATTAAATTAACACAGATATATTTATGCACAAGTAAACACACATGTGCGATGACTCAGAGCAAAATAATCACTATAAAATAAATCGAGTTTACAAAACAAATACTAGTGAAAGAATGAAAAATTATCTTTCGTAACAAGTCAATGAAATAAATTGCATACTAAAATCTCAACACAAAATAATAAAAACACAAGAATGCAAATCTGTGTAGCTGAAATTCAGAACAACAAAACAATTATCCAATCAACGCTATATACGGGTGTTGTCTTCAAATGTACCCAACACGTCACGACAAGACAGTGAAACAACGATGTTTCGTCTTTGCGAGTTGTTCAGAGAATTCTCTCATGTATTGCTTGTCTCGTTTCTCGGGCACCTTCGACTCTTATGCAGTATTTATTCTTCAACATATAGATTTGTAGTGATCTTGATAGACTTGAATAAATTCTTGCAAAATAAGAAAAATAGTCTTTCACTAAGAATTTTTTCCCCCAAATAATAAAAATCAAATCTAGAGTTTAAGAAACTCAATATTCTACAAAGGAAAAATTCTTAAGCAAAATCTTATCAAAAATGAAAGAATTTAGGAGATAAATTTGTGTCTTATAAGATAATGCACATTTCCTTTTAATTTATCTCTTTTTGCCTTTCTGAATAAAATAAGCACAAACAAGTCTATTCAAGTTGATGCAACTCTATTTATCTCTCCCTGAATTTGAAAACATATTTCCCTGAATTTGACCATGTTATCTTTGGTGTTGTTAGCAGTGTTGATAACACGAGGCAAAATAGTTCATCAACTAGATTTAATCAGAACATTTAAAAAAGAAAAAGAAAAAACTAACACCTTAATTAAATAATTAAAAAAATAACCATAATTACGAACATAAGGAATAATAAAATATCCATGATCATTTTCCTCTTTCTTCAGTATCCCTGCTTCAGTATGTTCATGAGTACCAGAGAGTCCAACCTCTAAAGTTTGTGCATTGTTATATCCCTCTGTTTGTCCAGAATAAACACCACGTCCAATAAAAACCTGTAATGAGCCACTTGAGTTCATAGTGAACGATCAATTCTTTGGCTTAAAGATTTGATTAAGTGAAAAGTCAGTATGGGCTTGTAAAACGGTAAGGGTAAATGGGATATAATCAGAAGTTGAGTATGTGTTTCTAACATCTGGGACAACACTGGATTCTAACCAAGGAATATCTAGCTTCCGATTTCCTTTGAAGAGGTTATGGGCAATATTAAAATATTTAGTCACCATGTGAATTCTTGTGATTCCAGGATATCATAAATAAGCGAAATAAAAAGCATCTCGGTTGACTTTCATTTTCCATCTACAAATTGTAGCACATTCTTAAAAATCATCTTCCCAAAGTTAAAAGTACTGCCAGTAACAATAGCAAACAACACAAAAGCTTGTGGCTTGGTGACCACAGTGGAATTGTTATTATTTTTGAAAGAGAGAAATCATAATATATTTAATAATTCATAAATTGTAAATAACGAAACATGAGTAGTCAAGTGCTTGCCGATCAAGTATATGCCAACCTACGCCACAATGGAGTAAAAGTGTGGAATCAAATATATGCCCCAACTTATTAAATTAAAGGAGAATAAATTTTTTATCATATTCTTAAAGCAATTCAAATCTTGCATCCAATAATATCAAAATTAATAATAATAAATAAAAGAAAACATCTTCCAACCACTTCCCGCTTGTTAGTCATATTTTTTTTAAATAAAGTGTTTTTGGTCATGTATATATATGTGTGAGTATGTTTTTATGAGACGATATCACGAATAAATATTCGTGAGACAAGAAAACTCTACCCATTTTTAAAATAAAAAATAATAGTTTTGACATAAAAAACAATACATTTTTTTCATGGGTGACCCAAATAGTCTATCTGTCTCACAAAATTAATTCGTGAGACCGTCTCACATAAGTTTTTGTGAAGATTTTATTTAGTTCTATGTATTTGTCTTTGAGATTTTGAATATCTATATTATCAAATTTCAATATCAATATGTTTTATTTTGTTTTTTTTATTTTTGTTTTAATTTTAGTTATTTTTCTAGGATAAAGCTAGTGTGCACCGATTGAGTGTGATATTTTGGTACTACGCCTAACGCCTTATCAACCCTCCCAATATGAAATGACAAAAATTACTAAAATCTAAAATACACATCACTAAGATTGAAATCTAAATTACAATTTCCCATTTATAAACAAGAAAAAATAGGAAACTTGCATTTAAAGTTTGTTTTTTTTAATTATTTTATGAATATGTGGAAATTAAAATAAATTGTATATATTTGAGACTAATAAATATTGAAGTTTTGAAAAGAATATCTAAATTTAGGCTTTTTTTTTTCTTTTCATATTGAAGTCCTCTCTTTTTTTTTCCACGCCCTTTTTATTGGCCTTAGAATGACACACGCACACTTATATTCGATTAGTTTTGTTATGTTGTTTATCAACAGTACACATCTCTGTATCTATTAACGAGGGATGATATTTTTTTAACATATATATATATATATATATATATATATATATATATATATATAAAGTTTGGTGGAGATAATATTTGTTTATACATGTTAGCTGATTAAAAAAATTTATCTCCACCAAACTTTCTGTTCATGTTATTCCTATTTGAGCAATTACTGTACTCTAGATATTAGATTTACACTTGGAGAGTCCGTTTAGCTACGTGGATAAGATTTGATTGGATTGTATATATAAAAATATTTAAAAATGATATAAAATCATATTAAATAAATAATAATATGTTTGATTTGATTTGATTTGAAATTTGAGATAAGACAATAAAATTAATATTTTTTTCCAATAATTAATATAAACTAATAAATTAATTAAACATGAAAGATAACATTGCAATTTCGAAAACCCGAGTTTCAAATCTATTTTATTGTTTGGATGCACTTATGTCATGTGATTATTGGATTTTAGCGTACCAATGCACACACATATTATTTATTTATTATCATTATTTTTTGAAATAAGGAACCTACTGTCGCTATTTTTGGTGTGTTTTTGAGTAAACTTAAAAACTATAATAGTCTGCAAACTATGTTGAACTGATAAATCATATTGAATGTGTTTTTTGTAACATACTCAAAGCTGAAATGATAGATACGGAGGAAGATTGAACTCATAACCTCTTATTATTGTGAACGTTTATTTAGTTTTTTAAGGTATTTATTTCTTACTAGTTTTTGCTCACAAGGAACTATGTAACTCTTTAATAGCATTTCTTTTTACAAAATTATTCTTCCATCTTAATTATATAATCTACTTTGTTTTATTACACAAATTAAGATTGCTATCAGGAAATCCGAAATCACATATTCAACTTTTAAGAATTGCGACAAAAAGATGGTCAATAAATCGATAAAATCATCACAAATTTACAGTTACAAAATCTAAAAAAAAATTCACAAAAAATTATATGAGACGGTCTTATGGAAAAATTCTGTGAGACATATGGTCTATTTGGGTCACCTATGAAAAATATATTATTTTTTTGTCAAGAGTGCTAGTTTTTATTTTAAAAATAGGTAGGGTTGACTCGTCTCACGAATAAAGATTCGAGAGACCGTCTCACAAAATACTTACTCAAATAATTTATAGTCGTATCATTATCATAATATATAATTCTACTAAAAACATTTGAATAAACGATTATTTTTCAAATAAGTATTTTATCTAAATATTTTTTTAATAAAAAACACGTAATTTATCCATCTAGGAAACAAAAAAACATCCAAACATGTCCTTTACATCTTATTTACATTATTTTGTATGATCTAACACATGAAATGGTCTCTATAAAGTCGTGACAAATGGCGGGAAATTCGGCGCGTCTAGAAATTCTCCCCCTCGACACCAACCCTTCCAATCGACCGACATTGAGGCACACGCACCAATCTCGGCCTTATTACCATCATCAACATCCAGCGCGTCCATCTCACGCAGTCGAGACGAACGTGGCAAATTCTTCCCCCCGACAGCCCATTGGATAATTTGGCACAACTCACCATCCTTTTATCTAAAGCCAACGGCCGGTCAATTTCTGATTTCCGAAATTACCCTGGTATCGCATGATATTTACTGAAACACCCCTCCCCGTCTTCTCCTATATAAACGATGCTTCACTTGTTGTTATGTTTGCCAAAATAGAGAGCCAAACGGCTCTCCATTAGTAATAATTTTTAAAATTTTCAATATTTTTTTCATATTTCGAATCGAAGGTACAACCGATGGAAGCGTCTAACAGAAATAGATCCCCGCAAGGTACCACACTCGTGAGCCACTTCCAGCGTTCCCTCTCCCCGTCCGGTCGCTTCTTCCCCTCCTCCATCTCCGCCTCCTCTTCCAGCACCTTTCCAGCCCGATCCGAGCCTATCCTCCCCCGCCCGAACAGCCCCACCCGGGTCACCCTCGGCAGATCCGTTTCCCCATCTTCAACCGTCCGATTTTCCGCCTCCCGGAGGCACCCACTCGCCGCCGCACACCACCACCAGAGACCTAGCTCTAGATCGTTGAATCCGGGTTCGAAAAAGACGTGTATGTGCTCCCCTACTACGCACCCGGGTTCCTTCAGGTGCAGCCTCCACAAGGGCAGTCTGTCACCTGGTTACAGCACGCATCAGACGTCGTCGTACCGTCCGAGCCAACACCACCTGAATATGCGGAGATCTGCGATGACGAACTCTCTGGTTCGGATCGGCACGGTGGAGGGGGATCTGCTGAGGAGGGCCCTCTCAGCTCTGATCCACCCATCTTCCCACAGCCTACGCCGCCGCGCCGATTTCCGGCCGCAGAAGAGCCGGCTCTCTGTGATGTCCAAAGCCGAGGACTTATAGCGAAATTTTCGATGTTTTTGTATATACGAGGTTTGAACTTGGACGAGGGCACTCGTGTCATTTCACTGATGTCCAAGTTGCTAGTGTTGCTTTATTCACATGTCTTTCTTCAATTTCAATTTTATTTTTTTTAAAAAAAATTGAAATCAAATCATATTTCGGGAATAATCTTGAAAACATGGACGAATGATTTCTGCCATTGTTCTGTGGTTGAGATGGTAAATACGATTAGTTGTGGGCCAGATTTGCCGATATAGCGAAAACTATAATAATTCAACGGTTTGGGTGGATTTAACAGAATAAACCGATGAACCGACAGATTATGTCTTGGTAAAAAAATTTCCTGGAAGAGTTGAACCGGTCAATGTTTGTTATCCATCTCTCTTGAAATTTTCCTTTATCCTCCTTCAATTTCTTATTTTTCCAATAAAATTTCTGTTAGCTAAAGTTTTTAAAGTAAGGTATCCGAGAAATAAGCAAACTTAGGTTAAATCTTTAATCATGATTGTCATTCTGATTATCATTATCATTATTGTTAGTAATACTATTTTTAATGTTTTTTTTCTTTGAAGTATGACTAATTGTGGAATTTATTATTAATCAAGAGTTTGTTTTGATTACATGCAGGTATGATGGAAGTACTGCTGACAATTAGGGATGCTAATTTCCTCCATTCCTTGAGCAAAAACCTCAAGGAGGGGAACAAATTCCACATTTAGTTGGTGTGCCATTTGAATCCTGTTCCATCATCTATAACACTGGTGTTCGAGCGGAGCGAGCATTCGTTGATTCAGTTAATGGCTTAACTGATTTGTTAAAACCGAGTAAACTGAACTTTTTTCTAGCCGACCTAATTGATCCAACTTTTAATCGAAATTGAACAAACAGAATCTGATATCTTGGAATGGCGATGTGCCTAAGAGTAATGAGATTAAATCCAAGAAGGAGCCCGATGCTCAGCTCGGAATCCAAACTAATCTTAGCTTGGGAATAATCTGTTTCGAATGATATATCCTGAACTCAAAATACTTCAATGCGAACTCAAATAAAGAGTACTGAGAATGAAGTCCTATTGGTGTAAGAATCTTGAACTACCGTGACGAGGGAAAAATCGCGAGGAACTAAAGATAATATAAAATACAAATATGATATTTTAGAAAACTTTTCTTACTGGAGTTCTTCCCATACTATGTATTATCTAGCTCCTCCAATTCTATATATATCAGGTATTTTACATGGTTTTACATATTCATCAATTGCTTTACACAATCACTACTTTTTTCGCACCCTTAAGTTTGCTCTTAAGTACTGAATTAAACTTCGGAGGGTTTATGTCAGAAACATTTTTGATGCCTTCTAATGTTTGTTCGTCAGTGCAAATTCAACCCGGCTTGCTCTTAATTGACGAGGCTATGCTCGGTTCACTCCGCACTAGCTAGCACGATTTGTGATTTTTGCTCATCAGACCAGATCTTAGATACATGAATTTTTTGGTAACATTAACTGGCACAGTTGAACGAGCGACTTGTCAGGGTATCCTAGGATTATTCCGTCATTTCGTCTATAAGATGAGGATTCCGAGTGGATGTGATAAGCAAATCATCTCAAACAAGCAGTTTGTGAGAAATTGAAGATGCATAGATAAGATGGTTAGGGGACGTGGAAGACGTGTTGTTCGTGCAAGAAGCCGCATAATGAACCAAGAAAACGAGAATGAAAGAAGCATCAACCAGAATAAAAGTTAGAACATGGGCATAAACAGAATTAGGAGATTAATCGACCTCCGAAACCTCTTCTTTTTGGTAAAGATCAACTCACGCCGTTGATCACCACCACTATGGAGAAAGTGTTGGAGTAGAGACAATAGAACAATCTGCCTCCAAATCCTCTAACAAATCAGAATGAAGTTACAGAAGAGATGAGAAGACTCCTAGAAGAGGTAAAGTGTCTGTGCGAGACTCGGGAAGGCCATCCTCCACCACCGACCCAAGCTGTCCCATTCTCAGCAGAGTCCTGGAAGCCAAGCTGCCACGACACTTTAAATTACCCAACGTAAGGGATTACAATGGAATGATTGATCACGAGGAGCATATGTCCCATTTCGAGAATGTTTCCCTACTGCATCAGTATGCCAACCTATCAATTGTCGGGTTTTTCCTAACACTCTAGTAGGGGCAGCCCAATAGTGGTTCAACTAAGACCCTATCAAGTGTTGGATTTTTCGTAACACTCTGGAAGCGGCAACCCAACAGTGGTTCAACCGCACACTACACAGATTCACGAGCAGTAAAAGCAGCCTCTGACCACCCTAAGCTTGTTCGGTATCAAAGAACATGAACATGAGAGTATGTGTGCCTATCTTCAAAGATTGAAAAGTGCTAGAACTCCTCTCCGCCACACTGGACTTGCTTATTAGCACATTTATTCAACTCGGGGTGGCATGAAATGAGTTCTTTAGTCGAATTTTTCATGTTACAGGCTTTGTGAAGCGGAGTCTCTGACAGTTTCTCGATGAAGTAGACGATGTTCAAATGGAGGCAGGATTTGAGTTGTGATACTGGGCACACTCGGAGATCAGACAATGAGAATGTTCCCACAAGTTTCCTATCTTTTCCTTGAAATAGTGATAAACGAAGCAGCTTAATTTAAGACAGAAGAGAAAGACTTAATCGTGAATCGTGGGCATGGAGTCGAACAAAACAATCTATATATTTCTAAATGGAAAAGTACATGACATTACATTGATAAGCTGGCTACGATCCTCCTTAATATCCTCCGTAGCTTCGACAATGGGCACGACATTGAGTGAAGCCATATTCATGCACTTAATAGCATCAATCACTTTGGTTTTATCGGTAACCCCGAAAACAATCTCACTCACGGCTCCGAGTTCTCTCACACGTCGACCCATAATACCTTTAAGCTCAGACTTTTGTGCTTTCAAGTACTTGAGCAGATCCATTTGAGTTAGCATTCTATAGCTGAATGCGAATTCAACCAGCTCCACTCCAGCAACGTTTTCCATGTTGCTGTCCACTAGAACTAAAGTCCGGTGAATTCCTTTGCTTAGGACTTCTATACAGTCCAATATGATGATTTTGTACAAACCAGTTTAAAATACCTCCATTAATGCTATTTTCCCCAAAAGTGTAAGTAATGTGAACAAGACATGGTGGAAATATAATTTATAAACGAATGGAAGCTTCTTTAACTTGTTTTATGCTTTTCACATCAATCTAATTTATAGAAACAAACATATGGATTTATGAATTACAATAACATAAACCATGTTCAATTCACCATCTAAACATATGTATCCAATATCTTTAAAGCAACATAAAATTTTCGTACGATTTCAGTTTACATATGTTCGAACAAGAATTTAATAATTTGGGATCAGAGACAGATAAATAGTGTCCGTGTTGGCTTTAAAACTCAAGAAACACTCAATCTCAGCAGAGAACACAGAGAACAAACCTGGTATTAGAGTTAAGCGTCCAAAGACTGAGACTCTCGAGGAAATGCCCTATAATGGATGATATGGGTACCTGCATCTTCCGCTCAAACTCCCCGGCCTGGCCCCCCGCCAGGTCAAGATGATTCACAACAATATGAGACAGAACATCTAGCAGAGTCACCATGCATATGTAGTGTTTCCTTGCGACCCCAGTCTGCTTATCGGACTCCATGATCATGGAACCACCGGCTCCGATCCAGTGCCCTGGAGGCGCCGCAATAGGCACGATGGAGACCCTGTTGGCCATCGGGGCGTTCATGGTATCCGCCAAAGAAGCAGTGTAGGGAACCTCCACCAGCCTTCTTTTCATGTCCGTCATCAAATCACTCACTCTCTTCTCCCTCAGCCTCTGCAGCTGAGCCTTCTAAAACTCGGAGGATTTGTGATCGGTTCTTGTCGCTTGCATGATTGGAATTTCCTCAGAAATAGAGGGAATCTGCCATGGATTTGAGGCGCAGAATGATTGGAAACCTCATGCACGTGTCAGTTTTCAAGCTTGCATGGGTTTTGTCACGTGGCACGTGGCTGTGATTCATAATTCACTTTTGTACGCGTACACAGATACATTATGAAATAAGATTTCATCAATTAAGATAATAATTACTTGGCAACCACCTATCACTATATGTTCTGATGGTCAGTCGTACACATGTTGATTCGTCCTTAGTCTTAAGGAATTATTTCGAGGTTCATCAAACGACAAATGCTTTCGTATCACTTGAAAAATGATGCGGCTATTGTTCACATTAATGGGATCAACATAAAATAGACTTAAAATCCACGTGTTCAAGCTTTTCTTTTTTCTTTCATACCCCACTTTATCTCTGACAGTTATTGGGCATTATTAGACATCGTATACCTATAATTCAAACTAAAAATGAATCATATTTCACGATGAGTTTGCACTTTCATATAACAACTGGGTGTTACTAGACATTAATAGAGACATTAGAAGATAACAATTGAGAATTATTCATATAGTAATTGGTGTTTGATCCGATATCCGATTGATGCGATTCACATGAATAGGATGAGCTGGGTCCGCTATCCACAGAATCTAATAAATTTGATGGGGGAAAATGAGCTGTAAGATATTCTCCTGAATAAAATTCGGATGAAGACCTGTTAATAAGAGAAAAACAAGTGAATGTGCATCAGAGTGGTGTCTGGTGTGGTCATTCCGATGCTTAAGTCAGCAAGGTGAGGAAGATGATAAAAACAAGTGTAGCAATAAATTCCACTGGTGTGAATATATGTGAGGATTTATGTGTGAGTGAATGAAAATGCAATTGTCATAAATGTTAAACATACCTGCTGTTTATAAGAGGAAATCCCATGATTACCTTATTTTCAGTGTCTACTTATCACTTATAGCCTATGACATTGACTTCTTGTCACGCCACCCTACTTTTCTATCACGTCAAATCCGTAGGATTTTGTCAGGAATGCTTATCTAGACGAGATCTTATCTACTCAAGCACTCGAGTACAGTGCTGTTACCGAGGCATACAGGGTAGATGGTCATCACCCGAGAGCTTGCTCAAGAGGTCGGGCCTCTGGTTTCCCGGGTGAATGACGTCCCTGGCACTTGCTTGCCCGGCTAATCACAAAATCACCCTGGTAACTCATCGCGATCTGGGCTATCCATGGACGACCCAGACTCTTTCCACTGTTTTCGGGACATCCATGACCCGGGGTTTTATGGGGGTATCACCACTCCCTCCATACATAGTCGAGCTAGAGACTTCCTCGATGTGCCGATTACTTTGCTACTGCCGGTCGCGGAAAAGTTTTTGTCGTTTAGTATTCCAGGTCGGTAGGGCTAATGTCATGATGATGTAAGCCCTAGAATTTGAACGGTCTGAAATGCTTCGGATTCAGAGCAGGCGAACAGTCTGCAATACCTCGATTTTCGTACCCATATTAAAATATTCCCGCACAATTTCTAAGATTTCCCCTGACCGTCCGATTCAACTTTAGATCAATGGTTGGGATCAATTTCCCTCTCCTATATAAGATAACACACCCTCTTCATTTGTCACTTTTGCAATTTTGAATTCTCTCCACAATCTCCTTCAGTGCTTCCGACGATCTCGCACCCAACCTCGGCGTTCTGTGCTCCTGCTCCGGTGACCATCATTGTCAGCTCCAACTTCTTAAAAAATCACTCGTAAGTCCTTCACCTCTATTCTCTCCCCAAAAATGTCAAACTCTACATCTTCTACCTCCGGAGCCAATGTGCGAGACTCATATGGGTATGAGTCCACCACGATATGCTCCGACTCTTCATGTTCTTCTCCCCCGAAACACCTTTTGACCCAAAAATCCAGAAAATCCAAACCTTCTTCCTCCGTTGGCCCTTCCTAAGCCCTGAAAAGGGCAAAGCCCGGGCTTCAAGCCCCCCCTCTTCTGAAACCCTGGGAGCCCCCTGGTTTGCTCCATTATTTCTTTGTTTGCCGGTTGGGAGATAATGCTTTCTCATTATCTTCCAGGCTGAAAACTCGTTCCCTTGATGACATCCCCTTTTCTCAGAAGGGATGGTTATACAACTCCCGCGTCATCTTCCCTGTTTGACCGGCTTTCTTCCTACTCTTCCTCCTCAACCCACTCTTCCCAAATCCTATAATTTTGAGGAACCTTTTACCCGAAGCCAAGACTTGGTAGAGGGCCAAAACTTTTCTTCTTCCACCATCATTCTGAGGAGAATCTAATAATGTATGGGTTGAGTGTCCGGGCTGAAGATCTTGTGGACCGGGTGGTTGATGAAGTGGCTATTTCGAGCGCCAACCTGGTAAATATCTTCCCCTTAAACTTTTATTTTTTATATTGTGTATTTGATTGCCAATGACTCTGTCTTTTTCGCTTTTTCTCTTGGCAGATAGCTCAATAATGCAAGAAGTTTTTACCAAGAAGTGGGAGGACGAGAGGGCAGCGAGGGAGAAGAAGCTGCCAGCCCGAAAAGTGGCTGCCGAAAGAAAGAAAAAGGTTGAGGAGGTTTCGGCCCGGCGGAATGAATCTTCCCGGGCAGAAACTCAGCAGGAACGGGAAGCGACTCGGGAGGACTCTCGAGAAGAGTCTGAAGACCATGTACCCCTCGTTCAAGGGAAGCGAAAGGCTGTCATAAGCCCAAAAATGATCTTGAATGAGGGTGTGTAGGGAGGAGACCAGGGCACCTCTCAAATGGCTCAATCTGCCCCTCCTCTCCAAATCCGTTCAACCCAAGAGCCTTCCCAGCCCAACTTGCCTACCCGGGCCAATCTCTTCTTGGAGGGTGCCACCGCGACTTGGCTCAAAATCCTTAAACAGATGCTTCTTCCTGCTGAGGAGGCACATCTAAAGAGCTCCATGGCAGCCCCGAAGCTTTTTGAGGGATCGAACCGGATCATAACCATAAGTTTTTTTAATTTCCCCCCTCTCTCTCTCTCTCTCTCTCTCTCTCTCTCTCTCTCTCTCTCTCTCTCTTCTTCTTCTTTTTTGCTTTTTTTACCGACTCCTTTTGAACAGGGTGTACAAATGCTAGTGGCGACCTTTGAAGAGGTAGCAGCGGTGGCCACTGTGAAAGGCAATCAAGCCCGGGCTGCACAAGAGGTTCATGAGCAAATACAAGGAGAGTTGTCCCGAGCTCGGTTTGAACATGAAGAAGAAGTGGCCGGCCTCCGAGCTGCCTTGGATACTGCCAACCAACAATTGGCACATGCAAATGCAGATCTGGAAAAGGCCTGTGATAGCATTGAAGAGGGCCTTTCCCGAGAGTAGACTCTGTAGAGGCATCTCTCTGTCTTGGAGACAAGGAATAATTCTTTGTCTGAGAGCCTGGAGAGACAATTTTCCCTGGAAGAAGCCGTTGAGAATGCCCTGGCTACTGCCCAATACAATCATGATAAGAAGCGGCCCTTCTTCCTCCAGTCCTCCGAGTTTAAGCATGCGGTTGTAGATCGGGCCTACTCTTTCTTCCAAACATGTTTCGACAAGTGCCGGGAGCAGTTTGTAGAGGCCAGGCTTCTTTCGAAAGAGAAGGAAGATTTTCCCGACTTCGGCTGAGCCATAGCGTCCCTTCCCAAGGAGGCAGGAGAGGAGAAGGAGGACCCCGTAGAGGAGAAGCAGCCAGAGTCGAGCCCGATAGATTTGGAATATGATTGTACTTAATTTTTCATTTTTTTTATATTTACTTTCTACCTTCGAGCATTTTATCAATGACTTTCTTCTTATAAGTCTATCTTGCTTATATTTTAAATTGATAAATGCTTGTAAGATAAACTGCCTTTAGAAATGGCTAGATTCTTCTTAACCAAAAACTGCTTGTGAATATTGAACCTCTGAATTTTCCCAAGTGTTGTAAAATAACTGGTATTTTCAATGAGTAATCGGGATATTGAACCTTGAGCCGAGCATCAATCCCTTCACTCAGTAACTGATCAAGGTGAGGAGCATTGAGCTAGGGTGCGGAGCCCTGGGCTTATAGAATAATCAAGGTACAGAGCCATGGCCGGGGATTGGATCTTGGGACTTGGAATGATTGAGGTGTGGAGCCGCGAGCCAGGGTATGGAGCCCTGGGCTTAGTAAATGACCAGGGTGCGGAGCCTCGGACCAGGGTACGAATCCTTGTGATTAGTAAATGACCAGGGTACAGAGCCCCGGGCCAGGGTACAGATCCCTAGGATTAGTAAATGACCAGGGTGAGGAGCCCTGGGCCAGGGTACGGATCCCTAGACTTAGTAAATGACCAGGATGCGGAGCCTCGGGCTAGGTACGACTTTGTAAATGTGATACGAATCTGATCGGGCGTGGCGTTCAAATGATTGGAATAAGAATTAAGCTCGGAATATCAAGATTAATGATGATGAAGCAAGCATATTCAAGCAATTGGTGGAGTTCAACAAAGAATATAATGAAAGAGTCCCGAGCAACCAAGCATGTGAGTACAAAATGGCCCGAGAGGACAGCGGTCAGAGAAGCTCGCGAACATACGGGAATGTATGACGCGCATATGCGAGAGAGGTCACGTACATGTGCTGGACAAGGCACGCATATTCACGCCAGAAGGATTTTCAGAAGTGTTGAAATGAGGACTTCGCGCATATGCGCAGAACTAGGCGCGCAAGGAAAACTCATAGGCGGAGACATCTGTGCATATGCGCGGGTATGGGTCGCTCATATGCACGCGGCGCAACTTCAGAAAATTTAGTTTCCTATTTTAGAGTTTTAATTAGTTGGTAACTAGATTTTTGATATCCTTTTGATTTGTAAACAATATATACATGAAAATTCATCATTGTAAACACAATATTATTTTGATTTTAATCATATTTGTGAGTTTTTCTCTCAATTTTAAAGCTTGGCTTTGTATACCTCTTATTGTGTTTCTCAAATCAAACGTATCAAAGTTTAATATTTGTGGTGTTTGTCGATTGTTCTTCACTCGGATTGTCAAAGACGAGTTCTTTGAAGGTTCGCTTGAATTTGATTGTTTATCCTTCGTTAATATTTGTTGCTAAATTTTTTAATTTAGAGGTGAATATTACAACCTTATTTGTGTAAAAAAGATCCGGGCAGCACAACCGTTTCGTTATTTCATCGAATCGAGGGCGTGACTCCGTTTTGAGCGTGTTTGATTTTCGTGGGTTGAAGGATCACATCATTTGGTATCAGAACTTTAGGTCCTCTTTGATTCAAGTAAGTTTATCCTTTTTAATTATCAGATTGTGTTTATCTATCGTGTGTTATTAGATATGTTTACTCATCTTTCGTGAATCCTGCGATTCTAAAAATTTTTGATTTTTTTTCTTTTTTTTTCGAGTTTGCACAACCATCCTTCCAAAAAAAAGTACAAAAATTCCGAAATTTTGACATAGATTGGTTTTGGTATTTTGTTCTATTATCTTGTGGGAGCCATATTCAAGTGTATCTCACAATCCAAAAAAAAATATATTATTGTGCTATTATTTAGCATTGTATCTTGTTTATTTTTGTAAGTCATATTCAAAAGACTCTTACAATAAAAAAAAATTCAAATTTCTTGTTTTACGTAGTCCGTGTAAGTCAGTTTGCAAGTGTCGTGAAGTTTGAACTTGTGATTTTGATGCACACAAGCTACAAAGCCTGAAAAGCATACCCTACGAGAGAATTCTCAAAATCGAGTGAAATACTTGAGGGAGAGTGATTATTTCTTGGAGTGACGTGCGAGGTTTTGTAGTGAAGACAAAAAAAGAGAAAAAAGAGAGAAGAAAGAAAAAGAGTCGAGTGAATTTTCATTGGAGTGACCAGTGAGGATTCACGGTGAGGAACTTATCTTTAATTGTTTTATACTAACCTTTTCTTGCAGGTATAATTATTGACGATCGTCAATTTCAATTAATGTTAGGAGGGTTAGATAAAATGTGGGAGAAAGAGTTTAAGCCTCTACGAAAAACAATATAGGAGGTGTGAAGAAGAGGAGACATGTCATGGGCATGTTGATGGGAATAGACGAGGTAGTAGATTTGGAAGAAATAGAGTGTCGCATTTGGATCGAGATGATGATAGGCGATGTGAGGAGGATAGAAGAGTTGGTAGAAAAAGTGAACGTGATGTGCATAGGGAGTCATTGACATCCACGTGGAGGACGAGCTTGGAAGAGAAAATCATTGCTAGGCCAATGAAGGAGAAGAGACGTGAAACTAACAATTATGAATATCAAGGTACATTTAACAACTCAAATTCTAGTACTTGTGAAACTACCAAATATGAATATCAATGTACATTTAGCCGTTAGGCATGATATCAGCGAATGTCCACGTGAGGAGGTTACTGTAGTAAAATCTCCAGTTGAGCTTAAATCTCAAATGGATGTTGATGTTGCGGTTGTGCTTGAATCTCAAGTGGAGGTTGAGGCTGAGGTGGTTGTTGAATCTGAATCTCAAGTTGTGGTAGATATTGAACTTGAATATGAAATTGAGAATGTTGTTGATGATTGTATTCCACTAGCCGATAAGTCGAATGATGTTAAACGATGTACGGTGGAAGCTGAATCATTAGGTGGAGAAGAAGTGCATGATTTGTCTATTAATGAAGAGGAGATTAGGCAAGGAGCAATTATTGTACATCAATTTCTTGAGGAACTAAATTTCTCATTGGTTCAATTGAATCCAAATATTTTTGAGGATCGAAATTAATTCATGAATTGAGTGGAAAAAAATATGATATGGTTGAAAGAAAGAGAGAACAAAAGAGTGAGATGGCCATGAAAAGAAAGAAAAAAAGATGAAAAAAATGAGATGAAAGAAAAAGTGAGAGAAAAAGAGGCCAAAGAAAAAGAAAAATAAATTAAAGGCCCAAAAGAGTGAGGTAGAGAGTTACTTGTTTTTGCATAAACCTCTTCATGTACCTTTGTACAAAGATGTTTATTATCACCGTGATGATATCGCCGGTTCAATCCTGAGCATTGTTATTTCACCCTTGCAGGATTATGGAGATGTCATGATGAGGAGGCAAGAAAGAACTTATGGTGGAGGAAGGCCATTTGTTGATCAACATGACGTTGGAGGCAATCAAGATGAGGTAATGTTATTTCCCAACGCAACAACCATGAGGTATGATTTGCTTCATTACCTTAATTCATTGACGTGTTATTTTCAAAATTTTAAGAGGAAATGCTGAAAATGATGATTTTAAGAGAGGTGATCGTATCTTCACTTTTGTTTCTAAATTTTATGAGTGAGAGAATTATGAGAAGTTTCATGCATTGAGTGTGAACATTGTTGCTTTTGATTTCTCACGAGTTGTTAAATTGGTGGGAATTGGTGGCTACAAAATTTTATATGCATTAGACTTCAATTATTTTGATGTGATAAATGATTGCATGGATAGTAAATTTAGTGTGTCCTATTTGTATGATTATTATTTGGTTGGTGATTGTTTTAGAGTAGTGATAAATTGTTTGCACCTATTATGAATTTTGGTTTCTTGCGAGTTACTAAGTTGATGGGATTTGTTTGCTACAAGAGTTTATTTATATTAGACTTAGATGCTTGTGATGAGACAAGGGGTTCTATGAATAGTACATGTGACATGTTCTATTTGCAAGTCCTATATTTGCTTGATGGTGCCATTGCAAAGAGCATGAATGGATATGATACTTTCGTCATTTATGATGAATATATGTTTAAAGAGAATAAATTTTTCATTTTATATTCATTACATGAGCTACGTGATATCGAGGAGTATTGTAGTGGTTCGATAATTGACATAATGCATGATTATATGTGTTGGTTGCATATGAAACGACATGTTGATTGTGATTGTGATACATGCATTGCACATTGGAGAATGACATGTCGACTATATTCTTATGTCATGCATACGTTATATCTTATTCCTAGTGAAATATGGTCGTACACGTGTATGGATATTATTTTGGTGTTGACTAGGTCTAAGAAGAGGAGAAATCTGATATTTGTGATACTTAGTGATATTCTATCATTTGGTGTCAATTTTTTTATTTGGTATGTGGTAAAGTTGATGAGTTTATATGAAAGACAACAGAGATGTTGGGATTTCCAGCTGAAGGAGCGAGCAAACAATAACACCTATAAACTTGAGCTTAAAGCTAAGTATGTTGATAGTATCATCCTTGTTATTACTAACTTGCTTCGTTTTTAAGCCGGTGGGCAAGATTTGAGGAAAAATCTTTTTGAAGAAGGGGAGTATGATACGAATCTGATCGGGCGTGGCGTGCAAATGGTTGGAAGAAGAATTAAGAAACATTGTTGTCTCGGAATATCAAGCTTAATGATGATGAATCAATCATATTCAAGCAAGTGGTGGAGTTCAACAAAGAATATAATGAAGGAGTCCCGAGCAACCAAGCATGTGAGTACAAAATGGCCCGAGAGGACAGTGGTCAGAGAACCTCGCACACATACGTGAATGCATGACTTTCATATGCGCGAGAGGTCGCGCACATGCACTGGACGAGACGCGCATATATTTTCAGAAGTGTTGAACAGAGGACTTCGCGCTTATGCGCGGAACTAGGGCGCATATATGCGCGCAAAGAAAACGCATAGGCAGAGACATCCGCGCATATGCACGGGTATGGGTCGCGCATATGCGCCCGGCACAACTTCAGAAAATTTAGTTTCTTATTTTAGAGTTTTAATTATTTTGGTAACTAGATTTTTGATATCCTTTTGATTTGTAAACAATATATACACGAAAATTCATCATTGTAAACATATTATTATTTGATTTTAATCATATTTTTGAGTTTTTCTCTCAATTTCAAAGCTTGGCTTTGTATACATCTTAGTGTGTTTCTAAAATCAAATTTATCAAAGTTTAATACTTTGTGGCGTTTGTCGATTGTTCTTCACTTGGATTGTCAAAGATGAGTTCTTTGAAGGTTCACTTGAATTTCGATTGTTTATCCTTCGTTAATATTTGTTGCTAAATTATTTAATTTAGAGGTGAATATTACCACCTTACTTGTGTCAAAAAGATATGGACAACACAACTGTTTCTTTATTTCATCGAATCGAGGGCGTGACTCCGTTTTGAGCGCGTTTGCTTTTCGTGGGTTGAAGGATCACATCAAAATGGCCTGGGTGCGGAGCCCCGGGCCAGGGTACAGATCCCTGGACTTAGAGAATATGAATTGTTGAATGATTTTTCCATTGAATAACTTGCTAGTACAAAGTCCTTCTAAGCGTAATACTTTTTTTAAATAAAATATATTCCACGGCCTTTTAAGAGAACGTCCTTGAGCGTTCTCCAGATAAAAAGCTCCCGAGCTGACTTTCTGGATTATCTTAAAGGTCCTTCCCACCGAGCTTCTAATTTATCAACATCTCCAGTGGATTCACTTTCTTCATTACCAGGTCTCCTATCTGAAAATCTCGGACCTAGACCCGCTTATTGTATGATTTCATGACCCGGCTTCTATAAGCTTCCATTAGAATAGCTGTTGGTCCCTCTTTTCTTCTATTAAGCCCAATTCCATTGACCTGCTTTGATCATTATTATCCTTGTAAGATTTTACTCGGGCAGAAGATTGCCCAATTTCAACAGGAAGAATTGCCTCAGAACCATACACCAGATTGAAAGGAGTCTCTCGAGCAGGTGCTGCCATGTGTGGTCCTTTATGCCCAGAGAATACTAGGAAGTTCTTCCACCAACTATTTTCATTTCCCTTGTAACCGATTTTTCAAGGCTTGCACAATAATTCTGTTTACTATCTCTGTTTGCCAATTAGCTTGAGGGTAGGCTACTGAAGTAAAAGACTGAGTGATCTTCATTTCTTGACACCAAGTTGTTATCTTTTTCCCCTGGAAATGCCTTCCATTGTCTGAGATAAGCTTCCGAGGAATTCCAAATTGGCATACAATATTCTTCCAAAGAAATTTTAATATTTCATCCTCAGTATTTTTGGCCAGGAGTTCAGGTTCCACCCATTTAGAAAAATATTCAACAACTACAAGAAGGAATTTCTTTTGAGCTCAGGCCACTGGGAAGGGACAAAAATATCCATCCCCCACTGATCAAAGGCGCAAAATGCCCAAATAGGCTTCATGGGAGTGGTCGGGGTATGTTGAAAGTTGAAATGATGTTGGCATCCCTCACATGATCGGACCATCCGAGAAGAATCTTGGTGCAAAGCAGGCCACCAGAATCTGGCTAACATGGACTTCCGGGCTAATGCAATTCCTCCGAGGTGCTCCCCACAACATCCTTCATGTATCTCCCGAAAGACATAATATAATTCTTCCTCGACTATGCATTTCAATAGAGTTCCTTGGTATGATCTCCTATATAAAATATTGTTTAAGAGAACAAACCTGGGGGCCTACTTCCTGATTTTTTGGGCTGGAGATCGATCTGCAGGTAGTCGGTCACGAGTCATGAACTCAATGAGAGGTGTCATCCATGAATATTTTGGTGTTTGTGGCGATTTTTCTTCAGTGGAGAGGATTAGCCGAGTGAAGAGCAATACTGTAATGCCCGGGATTTTTATCTGTTAATCTACGATTATTGATTTATGATTAGACGTGATGATGAAGGGGCCAACCGAGACACGAAATGAGATTGCATATGAGAGGGTATGTGCGAGGACAGAACAACTTGTGCATATGCGCGACCAAGAGGCGCGCATATGCGTGAAGTGAGTGCGAGCATATGCGCAAGATGTGCGGGAAGAATTGTGCGGAGACAGTAAGTCTGGCGCATATGCGCGAAAAAGGTGCGCGCATATGCGCTAGATGTTGAAGGGAAGACTGCCGAGACCAGGAGGTCTCACGCATATGCGCCGGTTGAGGTCGCGCATATGCGCGAGACGTGTTGCTAAGGTGAAGCCATTTGCCCCTCACCATGCATGATATATATATATATATATACATATATATATATATATATATATATATATATATATATATATATATATATATATATATATATATATATATATGTACAAACTTCATTTCTTCAGAAACGGCAGAAGGAAACAAGCAAGGGGCTAGGGAGAATTTGTAGAGTCTTGATACTAGAATTTGAATTGTGGAAAATCCGCCCGTTCAATTATCGATCCGAGCTTAGATTTGTGATTCTCTTATCATCGGCTTTGAAAGGACGCAAGTTTTATTGATTTCCAACATGATTCAGATTTTATATGTTGGAGAAATTATGATATGCTTGAGAATATGTGTTCTTGAGTTTACGATGAACGTATAATCGGAAACGGATTGAAGAAAAGATACCATATGTTATTGTTCTCATTTTCCAGCTTATATGGCATGAGTTGTACAGAATTTTGGGGTTATGATATGCATATGATTATTGTCATTAATTGGTGATATTGATCTTACGATGTTTGTATTGCCGGTATATCAAGATTTCGCTGTTATGCCGTCGAAATGTATTGAGATTGCATATTTATATTCTTGCGTTGAGTTGGACATTGATATAGTGCGTATCAAATATGTTATTTCAGATTTGTATTGAAGGTTTCGAAGATTGAGATTGATTTCATCCAACCAAACACCGAACAAATAAAGGTATAAATTGATGTTGAACCGGGAGATACGACTCGAGTCAGATTGGACTGGAGTTTCCCTAAACTACATACTAGATTGTTTATGCTTTGAGATGTTTATATTTTGTCTATTGAATTATAGAAATGCACTTGAGATAGATGAGTCATTGGAAGAACGGCCAAGTTATTAGATGTTCGGTGGTATCGAATTACATAGGAGAAGATCGTTTCCTATTATAGATGTTCGATACAGAAAGGACCGAAGTCTAGGAATAATAAGTACCGCCACCCCGATTGGGAGAGTAGGTGGGAGATTTGTTACGTCTTATTCATACCGGGATCCCTAGACTTAGATGTGAGTCGAGTCAAGAGTTTTATCTGTATTCACTAATGTGTTATAAAGTCATGATTAATGTTCTTGATATATGGTTTATGTTTGTATATGCTTTTATGCATTGCATGTATACATGTTTTATATTGGGATTTATTCTCACCGGAGTTTCCGGCTGTTGCCGTGTTTGTATGTGTGCATGGAAACAGATGGGACGAGATCAACGTCGAGAAGAGCTTGAACTAGTGATGATTAGCGTGGTGATCTGGGCTTAGATAAGACAGTGTTGGTTTATTCCTAGACTTGTAGTAAAGAACAAAAAACACTAGTTATGTGAATTGTATTTGGAATAAATTTGTACGTGGATCATGTGTTGTAGAGTTTACCTTTGATCTTGTACAATAAAGAAAATTAGTTTTTTGTATGCTTGTGTACATTTTTAATTAGCAATGCTTTGATATTATAAGGAATTTTTTTTTATCAAAGAAGCATGCACAATTGATCCAATTAGTCCCAAAGAACGATTAACAAGAAGAGATAGCACGCGGGTCCCCACAAATACCTCCCGGGTATTTACTTATTCCAGAGAGGCAGCCATTTTGTCTAGGGCATCTGCTTCATTATTTTCTTTTCAGGGGATCTGCTCAATACTCCAATCCATGAAAGATTTGGCATGGGCTTTAATAAGCTTTAGATACATGAGCATTCTGTCATCCCGGGCTTCACAAACGTCCTTTATCTGCTGAGAAACTAATTGTGAATCGGAATATAAAATGATACAGGAATCTCCTACTTCTCGGTCGGCTCGTATCCCAGCAAGAATAGCCTCATACTATGCTTTATTGTTGGTCATCGGGAATCAATTCTCAAAGCCGACTTTATTTTTTCTCCCAGTGGGGTTATGACCACTACTCCTACTCCACATCGGGATAAAATGGCTGATCTATCCACAGATACTCGCCAAACGTCCTCTTCATCACGCTAAATCATTTCTGATAGAAAATCTGATAAGGCTTGAGCATTGGTTGCTACCCGGGGTTTATATTCAATGTCGTATTCTCCCAGCATTTCATTTCACCATCTCCTATAAACTTCTAAATGAGTCATGATTTTCCCCAAGGGGCTGTTTGTGAGTACAGTGATCGGGTGAGAGAGAAAATAAGGTTGCAATTTACGAGCAGTCATGATCAAGTCCAAAGCTATCTTCTCGACCTCACTATATCGGAGTTTGAGACCTATGAGAGCATGGATGACATAATAAATGGGCTTCTGATCAGAACCTTCTTCCCAAATGAGCACTGAGTTGACAACATACTCGGTGGTGGATAAATAGACAAACAATTTTTCTCCGGGCTCTGGCTTCACCAAGACAGGGAGCTCGGCTAGATGGCTTTTCAGATATTTGAATGCCTGTTCACATTTATCATCCTATCCAAACTTCTGGGCCTTCCCGAGGATATGGAAAAATAGATAACTTCGATGTGTAGACCGGGATAGTGAAGCAATTCTCCCGGTCAATTTCTGTACTTCCCGGACAGATCGAGGTGATGGCATATCTAAGAATGAATTGAATTTTTCCAGATTCACCTCGATCCCTCGGTCAATTACCACAAAACCCAAAAATTTTCCGCTCTTCACATCGAATATGCACTTGGCTGGATTGAGCTTGATCCCATACTGCGTGAGAGTAGCAAAAGTCTCTTCCAAATCAGAAATGAAGGAAGAAGTCTCTGGAGACATTCCCAAGATGTCACCTGAGGTAATGAAGCTGGCCTTATCTTGATCTTTCTTGGCTAGGGGAATTTAATGATACCCCTGGTAAGCGTCCATGAAGTTGAGAAGTTCATACCCGGATGTGGAATCTACTAGCTGATCAATCCGGGGCAAGGGATAATGATCTTTAGGGCAAGCCTTGTTGAGATCACTAAAATCCACGCACATCCTCCACTTCCCTCTAGTATTTGGAACCAACACCACATTCGAAAGCTTAGTAGGAAATTGTACTTCCCGAATGTGGCCGGCCCACAACAGTTCTCGCACCTGTTCGTCAATCACTTTTTCCTTTTCTGGACCAAAGTGTTTCTTCTGTTTAATGGGTTGAGAACCCAGGAGGATTATTAGATTGTGCTCGGCAATCAGGGGTGATATCCTGACTAGCTCCTGTTGGGACCAAGAAAAAACACTCACGTTAGTTTTCAAATAGTTTAATAAATTCACCCGCGTGGACGAGTCAAGATCTCGAGCCACCCGAATCTCTTTCCCGGGCACAATCTCCACCACCTCCTGCTCTTCTTCCGCCACAAAATGGACCTCCCCTTCCCCAACCACACTTCTATCTTTCTTCATACAACCTCCTCCCCTTCTCCCCTCCCCTTGCTTTCTTCTGATCCACCTGAACTATCTTAACATAACACTTCCGAGAAGAAGGTTGATCTCCCCGGACTTCTCTTACTCGATTTTCGACTGCGAAATTGATTTTCTGATGATAAGTGGAAGCCACAGCATTTAGATCATACATAGCTGGTCGCCCCAAAATTATGTTATATGAAGATAGGGCATCCACTACTGTAAAAGTTGTCATAACGGTCTTTCTTAATTCCCGGGTGCCCAAAGTCAAGGGCAAAACAATCTTTCCTTCTGGGTATATAGCATGACTGGCAAACCAAAAATGACAGTCTCTACAGCTTCCAACTGATACCCTCCATTTGCACCAGGGCTTCTTTAAATATGACATTTACAGAACTGCCAGAACCCACAAAAACTCTCAACGTCATAGTTGGCCACCCTTGCTTGAATTACAAGAGTGTCATTATGAGGAAGACTGACACCCTTGAGATCGTCTGGGCCAAAGCTGATGAACGCCTCACTCCTCCTCAACCCATCCACCTCCAAACACTATATCGTACAACTTGACTTCCTTGCCCAATTGGAATCACCATCAGTAGATCCTCTGGAGATCATCTTTATGACCCCTAAAGCAGGGGATGGGTCTTTCTTACTCTCAGGCTCTAGCCTCCTACTCCCAATCGGGGCTCCTCTCAAGTCATCCCGAGTAATATGCCATGGCCGCTGAGTTGTCAGCAATCTAGGCTTCTTGTTAGATGAATTATATCCCAGGACAGTAGGCGGATAGTAGGATGGACATAGTGTCTCTTTAGCATCAGACAGTCCTCTGTGTTATGAAAACACACTTTGTGAATGGTAAAATATCCCTTATTATTGGGCCTAGAAGATTGTTGCGGGGGAGGCAAGTCCCTGCTACTCTTGAATATCTCGGTCTCGGGCAATTTTTAAAGGTACATAATGAGAAAAATGCCCGGGGTTACCCATTCTCTGTCCCCTCTCCTTGGGTCTAGACACCTGGTCACCCTTCTCCTTTCTCAAAGCCTCCCTCTTCTGCTTTTGCGTCTCCTACATGTTGATGTACTTTTCTGCCTGGGTCTAAAGATCTTCAAAGTCCCTGGGCGCTTTCTTAGTCAACGATCGAAAAAATTCACCTTCCCGTAAGCCCTGAGTAAACGCAGTAGTTTTGGTTTTAGGGGCACATGAGGGCACATCCAGAGCAACTCGATTAAACCTTCGGATGTAAGCCCTCAAACTCTCTTCCGGGCTCTGTTTCACTTCAAAAAGACTGAAGACAGTTTTCTTGTATTTCTTGTTGCTACTAAAGTGGTGCAAGAATACTTTTCGGAAGTCCTCGAAAGATTGTATGCTTTAAGGGCCAGTCCCTCGAACCATCTCTGGGCTGAATCCACCATGGTGGTTAAGAATACTTTGCATTTGATTCTGTCAGCATAATAGTACAACATGACCATGTTTTCAAATCGGGCCAAATGATCCTCAAGATCAGCACTGCCATCATATTCCTTGATTTTTGCATATTTGAAATGCCCGGGTAGAGGCTCCCGGAAAATGGCATCAGAAAAAAGACATCCCTTAGTGAAAACCCGAGCATTATTTCGACTTTCCAGTTGCCCTTCCAAGATCTTCATCTTCTACCTCAACGCCTCCAATTCCTCAGCCACAGCGGGAGACTGAGAGCCAAAACTAGACTCCCCCTCCATTCCTACCTCCTTTTCTTTAACTTGTTGCTCTCGAACTTGCTCCTTCTCATGTTTTGGCTGAGCAGAATGATGTTGCCTTCCTTGCAATAGCTTTCTCAATAGCATCAGACAAAATTCGTGCCAGTTCCTCGGGTGACAAGATGATAGTAGGATGTGGTCCTATGAGTGGATGACCTCCTGGACCAAAGAGAGGTGGATTCTCTTCAGGAATCCGAGAATTTTCCTGGTAAGTTCTTCTGATAGGAGCCATATCAATGCCTTGCACTCAAGTTTCCCACAGACGGTGCCAATGATGTGATCCACTTGGATAAGGTGAGATGGGTCGGATATCCACGGAATCTGATAAAGTTGATAGGGGGAATGGCCTGTAAGATATTCTCCTGAATAAACTTCGGATGAAGACCTGTCAATAAGAGAAAAACACGTGAATGAGCGTCGGAGGGGTGTCCGGCTTGGCCACTCCGATGCTTAAGTCAGCAAAGTGAGGAAGATGATAAAAACCAGTGTAGCAATAAATGCTACTGGTGTGAATATATGTGAGGATATATGTGTGAGTGAATGAAAATTCAATTGTTATAAATGTAAAGTAAACCTGCTATTTATAGGAGGAAATCCCATGATTACCTTGTTTTCAGTGCCCACATACCACTTATAGCCTATGATGTTGACTTCTTGTCACGCCACCCTACTTTTTCATCACATCAAATCAGTAGGATTCTGTCAGGAATGCTTATCTAAACGAGATCTTATCTACTCAAGCACTCGAGTGCGATGCTGTTACCGAGGGATACCGGGTAGATAGTCATCACCCGAGAGCTTGGTCAAGAGGTAGGGCCTCTGGTTGCCCGGGTGAATGACGTCTCGGGCGCTCGCTTGCCCGGCTAATCACAAAATCACCCCGCCAACTCACCGTGATCTGGGCTATCCATGCACTGTCTTGGGTCGTCCATGACCCGGGCTCTTTCCACTGTTTTCGGGTCATCCATTACCCGGGGTTTTATGATGCATCACCGATGAATATCAATCAAGATCGTTAACATTTATGATCAAATTGAAAAATGACTATTGAACTAAACATTGAAGAATAATTCTCAATCAGTACTAATTAATCAAATGTCATGTGAAGATCAATCAATTGAAATCAATGAGGCCATTGGTTTTGTTGATGATCAAATTGAAAAACTCTTGAGCTAATAATTGATGGATAAGATCATGGGTGTTGGTGATCAAATGTTATATGAAGTTCAATCAATGTATACCAATTGAGAATAATCCGTACGTCAATTTGATCTTCATCGGCAGAGACAGATTTATTCTAGGGCTGTACTGGGCTGTAGCCCAGCCCACTTTTTATTTAGCGACGGTTTTTAGCAACCGTCGCTAATATTTGCGACGGTTTTAGTAAAACCGTCGCCGATGTGGATCGGCGACGGTTTTAATTCAAACTGTCGCTATTAGCGACAATCTTTTGAAAAACATTTGCTAATAACGACGGTTGTTTCAAAAACCGTCGTACATCAATGTCTTAGTCCAATCAAGTCCCGTCCATTTATAAGGATGAGACCAAATTCATCCCATATCCTCTGATCCGCCCCACCTCAATTCTACAAAATTTCTCTCCCAAGTCCCAAGCCTTTTAGCGACAGAATAGAATTGCGGACTCCCGAAGAAATCGAATTGCTCATCGGCAAGGCAACAATCCAGGTAAGAATCGGCTATACATTTTTTATTTTATTTTTTATAGCTTCTCTGTGCATGATTTGTGGTTTCTTGATTGTTTGTTGTTGAGTTGTTGATTGACTATTACATGTTTACTTGTTTAATAATTATTTTATTCTTGTTTAGGATTATAACTTGAACTATTTCAAAATGGAACATCAATAGAACATCATTACCACTTTGATGTTTTTAATGCAGCAATAGATTTCATTTTGATGGAGTTAAATACTCGGTTCAATGAGTCATCAGTGGAACTTCTTTCTCTTAGTGCATCTTTAGATCCTAAAAATTCATTTGACTCTTTTAAGAGTGATGATATTTGCAAGCTTGCGAAAAAGTTTTATCCTGGAGATTTCACAGCTCAAGAAATTGTTGCTTTGGAGTATTAATTGATACATTATAAACTTGATGTGATGCAGAATTTAAAGGTTTCTACACTTGTTGAGTTGTGTCAGCAATTGACCGAGAGTGGACGGTCAAGTGTTAATGCTATGTTGACTAGATTGATTCATCTTGTTTTGACATTATCCTGTGTCTACTGCCACTACTGAGCGGGCTTTTTCAGCAATGAAGCATGTGAAGACTGCACTTCGCAATAAAATGGAGGATGACTTTCTTGCCGATTATTTGACACTCTATATTGAACGAGATTTAGCTAAACATATTGATGTAAAATCTATTATTGATGAATTTTACGTTTTAAAATCTCGTAGGGCACAACTTCGTTGAACGATATAATGTAATTTTTTTTTAATAATTTATAACTTATCATATTGAGTTCAAGCCCCCCCCCCCCAACTTTTATTTCTGGATCCGTCCCTGTTCATCGATGATCTTATTTATTTCAATTGATTGATCTTCATCGGATATCTGATCAACATCAGTTACTATCTAATAATTGTCAATTATTATCTTGTAGTGCCTCAATAAAATCTAGTAACACTCGGTTGTTATTAACAGTGTAAGATTATCTTGAAGCATTACTCATTTATAGTTTGAATTTAAGATACATGATTATTGTCTAATAATGACTCAATAATACCTTGTAATTTTCAATTGTTATCAAATAGTGCTTTATAATAAGATTTACCGATGAATTTCTTGATGCTTGTTTTTTAGTATACTAATATTTCACCCGTACGATTCATAGAGTGTTATTTTATATAATTAATGATTAAAATCTGTAAGTAATAGTGATTATTTAAAATTTTTGATCTAATATAATGAAAATATTTAAATTTTAAATATTGTTATAAATAATTATTATATCAAAATATTTATATCCTTTAAGATAACATTCAAATGATGGTATCAATAGTTTGTCGTTAAATTGATTTATTATTTTGGTTAAGTGAAACTGCTATTAATAAAAAAAATAAGAAATATTTAAAAATCTTATATTATTTTTTTATCAAAATTTTAAATAATAAATGAATATTTTTCAAAAGTTCAATTTTTTTTGTCATTTATTAGATTAATAAATTTTGATAAAAAATGTAATTAGTTTTTGGATATGTTAAAAAAAATTATATTAAATTTCTATTACAATATATATTTTAAAGTTCTATTAAGATACATAATAATAACAATAATATACTGACACTCTTTTAAAAAATTTGGGAAATGTAATATTATATAAAAAATTTTAAATTTTATTTAGTATGATAGATCGTAGTAAACATAAAATCTATAAAAGTAACATACAACTTAATCATAATAATCGGAATTAAATAGAATGATATAATCAATGCAGATATTTAAATGTAGTTTATAATTTCAAGAACATCATATTTAAATTTGAACTTTTAAAAATAAATTGAAAAGAATTCTTATTTTAATTATATATTTATTTCTTATTTGTTTCAAATATTAATGCGGTAGGTGAATACATTAATAGTGATAAATTTTTCTTTTGATAACATATTATTTTTGGCGTAAAATTTCCAAATATGGCAAAAACTCTGTTTAAATGTGTGTGAACCATATAAAATAAAGAAAATATAAATAATACTCCTAAATAAAAAGTATGGAAATATAATAATAACGTTTCGATGATAGAAAATACATTTTATTTCTGTTATTACCATATGTTGGTAGATCATATCAATGAACTAATCATAGTTTGAGCACCAAATGTATTTTTTAATGATTTACCTCACGAATGATATTGAACATTACACTCAATTTTTTTATATTTATTCTGATTGAAAATTGACTGTCTGGATGTAATGTAGAAGTCAGACTGAATTATTTACAAAATTTATAATAACTAGATATATCATAGTAACGAAAAACCGAAACGTCTTTTTCTTTAAATATACTAGAATTTTTTTTCTTTCTTGTTTCATATATTCGGCCGAACTCGCACGTGTAACATATATACTTTTAAAATACCTTTGTCCCATTTAAAATAAACTCCCCAACTAATTATTTGAAAATCCAAAATGAAGCATTCAAACATGAAATCGTAACTCGTCAATAATTCTAACCGTACAGCATCACAAGCACCATTGTTCGATCGCTCTACTAAGCAAGGACAATTATTGCACCCAACACCAACCTAAATTTATCATTTTGCAAAATAAAACATAAACCTGCAATCAAAAGCATCATAAGTCATAAAATTTTAAAGTAACTAACATTAACGTAAGTGCGGAAAACTAGTGAAGGTCCTCGTGTTATGTGCACCTTCAGTCCAATTATTTCAACCATCAAGACCTCCATCAAAATCATGCTCACCTGCATGAATCACACCTATTGAGTGTATTCAATCATCAAACCATAATACTGATAAATGATATACATTTACATCCGCATGTAACAACGAAAATACTTATACTTATAATAGCTTTTCATGAGCATAAACTTCAAACCTTTTCCTTTCATCATAAAATTTTCTTTCCTTTCATCATATTTTTTTTTCATTTCATCATGTACTTTTTCCATTTCATCATATACATATACATTTTCCTTTTGATGAATTCAGATCCTTAATTGTGACTTTCGTATCAGCTGTAGGTCAATGGATCCATCTACGTATAACCATGGTACTAGGCAGCGGGGACATCATCGACACTGTCACCCGTCAACTGAGCCTTGACCTAACATATTATCATATCATATCATATCAATGGAAATACGATCGTCGGGCTCATTCTGGGGCCTTCTCCCGTAAACGGGACCCCTCTGGGGCCTTTTCCCTCACGGTATCCCCAATCATATGATCGTATTATCATATTAGTCACAATCAATTCATCTCCTTTAAATTTTCATATTTCCATCACTTATAAAATCCTTGCTTATATGTATCAATTTTCTTTTAAAACCAAACATGCAACACGTCTTTTAGCATTATCGTTTTATCATAAAATTTCATAAACTTTCAAAATAAATATTTTAAACTTATTGCAGCATTCAGGGCACTGCCAGGACGTCTAAAATTTTTCAGGTATAGAATGACCGTTTTGCCTCTGAAACCCTAAATTTCCGTATTTGTCCGTAGACCTCTAAACGACGTCCCAAATCATTCCAAACTTAACCTATTACCTTAAAACACTCCTTTAGAAATTCCTTAGGCTTAGAATTTAGCTTTTCAATAAATTCATCGATTCGTTTTTAAACTTGGCGTACATATCGGTTTTGACTCGTATTGACTCGAAACTTATCAAAAAATTACGAACTTGGACCAAAGCTTTAACGCCTAACTAAACCATATACAACCCAAATCAAGCCAAGTAAGACCATTGAACAAGCCTATACCATCCGCTGAATTTTTGCCCTATCTTATTCGAGCCCTAGCCTAACCATCCCAGGGAACCTTCAACCCTACCCCTTATCCAACCTGTCCGGACCATAGATAACCATCCTAGGACCATGACCAAATCCTAGGAACCATACTTGACAGAGCTTAACCAGCCTAGAAGCCGCAGCCCTCAAGCCATGACATAAAGGCCACGCACGACTTCATGCTTGCGTATCCTTCTTAGGCTTCGCACCAGCATTCACTTGAGCCATCTAGGACCATGAATAGACCATAATAAGACCCATGATCACGTCCCTACAGTAGCTAACAACCTGCTTCTTCCTAGGGCAAAAAATGTAACCTTGTCCAATGAAAACCCTATTTTCGTTCATCCTCTAACCCTAAATTTTACACCCTTTAGACATACACCTAGGGACCCTTAAACATGTGAAAAAACATCCCTTCAAATTTTCCTACCATGGCAGCTCCTTTGTGCATCATTAGTAAGAATTTTAGAAAATGAAAACTCTAGCTTTATGCATATTTAGCCATAAAACAAAAATACAAGTGGTGCATCTTATTTTTCATGCAAACATAATTAAATATACATAATATGGTTTGAAAGATGTTTGAAGGAAGATTAAGGCGTGTTTTTGCATATTTTACGCAAGAAAACAATTCCTTGACGCGAGGGACATTGACGGAAGGACGGGGAGGGAGCTTCGCTGAAATTTCCTTGCCCAATTTACATGACGGTGTTGGTGTGTGATGTCTGTGGCCGTGTGCTGCTGTTGGGAGGAGTCCTTGTGTTTTTTTGTGCTTGAGGCGTGAGGTATGACGTAGCTTTTAGGGTTTGCAAACTCTAGTTTTGATAGAAATTAGCATGGAAAAGGTTGGGGCCCAATAACCTAGTATAATAGGCACATTATTTATTATTTAAATATTTCGTTTAGGAAAGTTTGCGAAAATATTAGTCGAGTTCTTGAAAAGTCCATATTTTCGTCGAAAATTGAACACTGGTTAAAAATACGACTCGCGTGTAAGATATTTTCCCTCATGTAGTCCTCTGTCTCCTTTCCTCGATCACGTCTCGAATGATCTTTAAAACATCGTTTTATGCGTTCTAGTTGAAAATCATATTTTAAACATGTAAACATTCCTACCACTTTTAATAAATGCAATTAAAATAATTTAATTAAAATACATAAAAGATTTGATAATTTTGCATGGATGTGGTTCACGTGGACTTTCAAAACCATATCTCAAATTAAATGAATTGATATAATAAATGCAAAATTATATAGAGTTGAGTTTCAATTTGAATAAAGAAAACAAAAAACATATAATCCATAAATTATATTTAAATTGATATAAAAATGAATTTAATTTAAATTTGAACTGATAAAAAATTAATACAATCAATAGATAAAGTTTACGTATTCAATGCACATTTGAAATTTTTTTTTTTTAAAAAAAGAGAATAGAGAAGTATTTATTAAAAAAATATCAACAAAAATCTCGTAAAATTAAATGTTTTTAGTCATTTATTTTAGCAGACATATTTCGAGATTAATGATATATATTTCTTTTTTTAGAATTGTCATTTTAGCGGAAACTTATTATTTTAGATAAAAACTCAGCTTTTATATATAGATATTGAATTGGGCATAATCAAAAATGTTTTCCTTCGTGGGAAATTTTGAATGCCATAGACTTATAAAACATAAAGACGAAATATATAACATACTATATTATCTTCAAGGATAAAAAGAATGTATTCAAAATATACAACAAAAATATAATAGAATTCTACTAAAATTGCAACATGAGATTCTTCAAAATGTCAAATTTGTCAATGACATCGCAGTATTTGTAGCAAGACCAATCTTCCTCTCAATATATATAGATGACCATAGGTATTGGTTAGAGAGTGGTCTCATGTGAGATCGTCTCACGTATCTTAATCTGTGATATGGGTCAACCCTACCCATATTCACAATAAAAAGTAATACTTTTAGCATAAAAAGTAATATTTTTTCATGGATGACCCAAATAAGAGACCCCTATTACAAATATGACTCGTGAGACCGTCTCACACAAGTTTTTAACTTGGTTAGAAACTCATTTTCCATTTTATTACGAAACGGCGTCTTGATAAGTTTCATACTCGAAAAAGCTCGTTATGTAGTCATAATGGAAACTAAAAGAGTCAACACCAACCTAATCACTCTATCCATTAAAAGGGGTAGATGTGACTTATTTGTTGTAGCCATTGTTTGACACAAGTGATGAAGAGAATCAAGTTTTTGAAATCGTACATGACGAGGCACATCAAACTTGTAACGATCTAATTGTCTCTCCAAATCTTATCTTTCTTCTTTAATAAAATCATGATGATAAAACTTATCAACTAAACAACAAATAGCAGATAACGAAAATGATTTGAATCCATCAACCGAGCTCAATTCATCACTAAGAGTAAGAAGTTCCATTGAATTAGTTTAAAATCTTTCGATCAAATCCATCAACTAAGAATCTGTCACGACATTGAATATATGAAAGTGATAGTGATCATGTATTGTTGTATTATTATTCTACTGAAAAAAACGTTTTGTACCTTGCATATAATGGTCATTCAAGTCAGGCATATCAATATTTGACACAACATACATATCTCACATCCCCAAAACTTCATGCATAAAAAGTAAGATAAAAACAAACTCAAATGGTTTTATATCCAAGTACAAATATTTATCCTCTCCACAAATATTATTGTCAATAAGATCTTCAAGAAGTATACATGTTGAACTTAATCAATCAATCACCTAACAGATTTAAAATTTGAGCTCCAACGAGTAGTTCCAACTCGTTGCAAAGAAGAACTTTAATTAGCTCAAGTACCAGTTTCAACTTCCCCCGATACTATAAAATCAACAATTAATTTTGCTTCTCGAATTGTTTTAAATTGAAAATTATGTTTAGGAAAAGCACCAACAAAATTGACAATTGAACTTAGTGTTGAAAAGTAGAAACTGTTAACTAAAGCAAGTTTTAGTCTATGACAAAACAATTGACACACAGTAAGCATATAGACAATCCTTAAGAAATAAACCTTCATATCCTTCCCCTTTTCCAAATTCTCTAGAACATTCATTTGCCTTCAATGGAATGATTCAGACGCATCAAGCTCTAGATAGCTTCATTCGCCAAAATCCTTATATGTCGGTTTATGACAAGTTTAATTTAATCGAATTAAAATATTTAATTTATAACTGCTAGGTGTAATTTTTAATTTATATATTCAAGATTTCATAGTTTTTAATCGAAACAAAAATTTTTAATTTTACAGAAAGCAACGTGTGTCCTGTCACTAGTACGCTACACAAAAATGGACTTATTTGCAATGGAATTAGAGAAATCGATGCTAATATTATCGACAAATCCGTCGCTAATTTGAACATGCCCACGGTTTTAACAAAACCACTGTCAATTCCCACTGGTTTTCCTAAATTAGCACCGAAATCATCGCTATTTAGCAACCATTTGAGTTTTTTGTTGCTATTATTAGCTACGAATTAACCATCCCGTCGCTATTGACATACAAACCATCCCGAATTGCGATGGAATAGGTTGAAATGTCATTGTAGTTGGTGACTGTTATTGATAGATCGTCACAAACACAAGGTATTGAGAGAATTATTTAATTAGCGATGATTGACTTATACATTTCGTCGCTAATTAGTGACGGAAATAAATAGTTTAGTTCCATCCCAATTTCAAAATTTGGATTTGTGGACGGAATTAGGCGACGGTTTCTGAAAAATCATCGCTATTTAGCGACAGTTATTAGTGACGGATTTATCCAAAAATCGTAGACAATCGTCTATGAAAATCCCACTCACCCCCTCATTTTTCTAAGCGATTTTAGGCTATTCTCAATGGTATGGACGAGTATTATTTTTAGTTATACACTTATATTCTTTAAGTTTGTTTAAACTTTATAAAAATATCAACATACATATTTTTTTGCAATTTTTTTTTATTATATAAATTTAAGATATACTTATAAATTCAAACATTAATAAATCATTGTATATATGTATTCAAACATTAGCATATCGATTGTACGTGCATACATTTTATTTTTATGCTATCATTCAAATAAATCATATTATTTTTCGATAATTAATAAAAAAAAATGACCATCAAAATTAAAATCGACAATAAAATTGTCAAATATATGTAGGATAAAATGACTGACAACGATAGAAGTTGGATTTACGTAGGTTGGAGAATAAGTTAATAACCCATGAGTGAGTGAATCTCATGTGAGACTGTCTCACGAATCTTAATATGTGAGACGGGTCAACCCTATCCATATTTATAATAAAAAATAATACTCTTAGCATAAAAAGTAATACTTTTTCATAAATGACCCAAATAAAAGATCCGTCTCACAGATACGATCCGTGAGACAGTCTCATACAAGTTTTTGCCCCCATGAGTATTGTAATGATGTAGAGACATTTGTGGCGTTTACATTAAGTCATCCGGAATGCTTATTAAATGGCAAAGCATATTGTCCATGTAATCGCAAAAAATGTCCGAACACAACTTTTTTAGATGACGATACAGTAAAAGTACATTTAGGTCGATATATATTTGAACCAGATTATTATTGTTGGTATCATCACGGGGAGTACGTTCGTCCCTTATATCCAAATATTAATCTTGATGTCCCATTTTCATCGTACTGTGTTCTGAACATAGTTAGGAAACCACTTCATTCTGTAAAAACTATTCTTCAAAAATTTGTCAGATTTGATGGGATTTGGATTTGAATAAACATAAAAAAAATTATTCATACCACATTTTTTTAATTATTATCCTTCTATCATCTTTATATATCATGGTTATATAGAATGACAAATTTATTTATTTTTATTTTGTATTTTCAATTCTTGAGATCTATACTTATAGTTGTCATTAATATTGAATAATCATTTATTCAATAATAAATTATTTTTCTATTTATAAAATTAAGATGTTGTTGAATATTTAATTTTGAGATAATTTATTTAGTAGAATTAAAATTAGAATTTTTATCTGTTATGTTTGATTATTTTATTTTAATAATTCATTTTGTGTTCATTAACAATAGTTAATTAATTATATAAGAGTTTATGTAGTTTATATAATACAAATATATAATTGAAATGATATAGAGAAATATATGATAAAATTATTTTAGTTTTTCAGTTTTTTAATAATGTGAATAATATATTTTAGATATTGATTTATGTAAAGATAATTAAGATTATTTTAGTAAAATTTTAAATTTTCAAATACAAATCTTATTTTTTCCAAACAAAAAATGAATTCTAAATAGAATTTTTAAATCTCAAACAAAACACAAGATGCAATTTCAAATCCATTAATGATTTGTGAATCCAATTCCAAATCCAAATTTTTAAGTGTCCAAATTATAACCAGAACTTAGAATTCCAGCTTTATGTCTTTTATTGAAATAAGTTCATACACAAATTTCAATTACAATTAATCAAGAGTGAGTCTCATGTGAGACTGTCTCACGGGTCATAATCCGTGAGACGGGTCAATCCTACCCATATTCACAATAAAAAGTAATACTTTTAGCATCAAAAGTAATACTTTTTCATGGGTGACCCAAATAAGAGATCCGTCTCACAAATACGACCCGTGAGACCGTCTCACATAAGTTTTTGCCATTAATCAAATGAATATACTTCATATTTTATTTTATTTTATAAAAAGAAAACCTGAAGTTATTCCCCACTCACATGTTCGGTTCTCCACGATTTATTTCATCCTATCCATGTGGGCATTGCCCCCATGATAGGATGGATGGCCATGATTTGTCCATGCATATATAAGACCCACTTTTTTTTTGAAATTGTATGTGTGACAAGATCTTACCTGTTGAAATGAAGTGAGAGTAGTGCCACATAGATAGGATCTCATCTACCGTTCTCCACATCAAGAAAACACTAGCTAGAATACAAAATTAACTGATATTTCAAATTTTCAACATATTTAATAATTTGTAATTAGGGTTAAAGTAAAAATAAATGATCTATTGAAACTTTGGGCTAGGCCTATCGGAGTAAAAAGAGGAACGAGTGGATTTGGTTAATATTTTATGTTCACAAAAATTTATATGAGATGGTCTCACAGATCAATTTTGTGAGACAGATAGTCTATCTGGGCCACCAATGAAAAATGTATTATTTTTTACATCAAAATTATTATTTTTTATTTTAAAAATAGATAGGATTGATTCGTCTCACGAATGAGACCGTTTCATAAGATATCTACTCTTTTATGTTTAAATCAAAGACTTGACTCATAAAAATTGATTAATAAGATGATATCATAATTATTATAATATTTTTGTTTATATTTCCAAAAAGATAAATAAAGGAAATATAAAAAATGTATATTTGCGATTAATTGTTTAATTATTATAATATTTTTGTTTATATTTCCAAAAAGATAAATAAAGGAAATATAAAAAATGTATATTTGCGATTAATTGTTAACACACAGAAATATCTATACGAGTATTTATATTTCTATAAAAGGATCCACAAAAATATCTAAAATTGTCATCGAGCCGAAGGGTATGTGTCGGCGATTCTCTCACTCGTGTTCAAGGTAAGAGTTTTTTGCCTTTGAAATCCTCTATTTTCTAAGTTATTGCTGTCATTGCTGTTTGTAAACTGTACTTTTGGTGGAAGCAATGTTCTGATAGATGTGGTTTCTGTGAATTGCTACCTGGATCTTGTGATTACTGTAAGATTGTGTTTTTGGATCTGTTATTTCGTGAAGCATTTGTTTTTCCTCCTTTTGTTTTGGTTTTAAATTTTTAATTTCCGTTGCTATTAAAGTTTTATTACGGGATGAAAATTATGAAGGCGATTGGTAAAAGTTGAAATTGCTAGCTTTCATTTTGTTAATTTTTTTGTCATATTTAAATGAAATTAAGTTCTTCGCGAAATCTCCTCATCCCTTATGGGGAAGATGTATAATATCTGCCCTATGAGGTGTAAATAGTAGGAAATGGGTCGAATTAATTTTCTTTCAGGAAAAACCTTGACTTGTACATTTTCATTGCTTTTGGTTTCTGTTTGTTAATATTTATACGATCAATTGGAATTATTTGGAATATACGTCATCTGCTGTCATGTAATGTGATTTCTTTCTTGAACTTTTAGTCTTTCTTGGGATAAGGTTAAGAAGGTTAGGAGCTGATATGTTCTTCTTTACTTTTGACAAGTTTAGCATGACTGCATAACAGATAAACTATTGACTGAGGTTATCATATCAATAAGGTGGTTGCATATCTATACTTTCATGAGATGAGATATGAATATATTTATTTATTCAATCTTGCTGTTAATACGAGTGTGCGAAGTTTGGAATGAGCAAGAATTCGGAAATCTCGACCTTATATTTATAGCCTCGATCGATCGGACCGATCTCGGGTTCGGTCCGTCCGATCCCTGCATGGCCGACGTGTCAACACAGCCTTGACAACTGTTCGGTTGCATGAGTTCGGGTCCTCCGATCACTAGTTATCTCCCACGTGTTGATGCACTCTTGACACTTACCTAGACACGTATAGATCGGTTGGACTGATCCTGAATTCGGTCCTTCTGAACTCCACGCGTCCGATCTCACTCAACATGACTATATGAGAACATGCACTGATGTTTCCACCAAACTACTTCGGTCTACGAACGTCTTTTCACCGACTTGTTTTTTGTGACGATACCCCCGAAACAAATTGTTAAATGAAGACCTAATATAATCTGTTACATTTAATACTCAAAATGGAACTCGGGTTACTCCGGTTAGCATAGAATTCCGCACTAAGGACATCACAGTATCCTCGTGTGGCTTCACAAACGTGTCACAATTCAATTCTTTGGCAAGGACTAAAGTTGCGCAAGTGGGATGTTTCTGATCCATACCATGCTCTCGGTGCATGCTCTTCTCCAATACTTAGTATAATTCTCAGCGGTTTGTTTTTTGGCTTTTACTTCGTCACTAGATATTTTCACTAGATATTTTGACGATTATTAATATGAAGTAGTATATACCAATCAACTTCGATAATAACATTGACAAATAAAACATTATTTTTTACTTCAACATTTAAAAAACACGGGCTTCACTTCTAATTTTTTATAATATTTTACTTCGACAGAATAGTTTTGATGATGTAAAAAATTTTAAAAAAAAAATTAAAATTTATATTTAGTGAAGTAAAAAATTAACCATAATTTTAATTAATTTTTCTTAATTAATTACTTTGTAAAAAATGAACTGATAGTTAACTTTTTATCTCCTTCGATTTTTAATTTGTAGCACCTAAAATCTGTGAATTAAAAAAATAAAATAAAATTTTAAAGATTTCATTTTATTTGAAAGGGAGACTAAAATGTTAATTTGTTTTTTTACTTCGAAGTCGAAGTAATACATACTTACTTACTTCAGTTATAAAACTAACAAATTAAAATACACGTTAGACTTCAGCAATTAAAAAACACAGACTTCTCTCCATCTCCAGTTCCGATCCTACTGCTTCCATCACTTCCACCTTCAGATCTGTACTTTATTCTTCATTCGCCGCTGGTGGTTTGGCACTTCGGCTGCTGTCACACCGCGCGCCTTCTAGTTTTCCGGTGATTGGGGGAAAGATGTGGTGGTTTGGGATGATTATCGGCTGAAGTTTGGTTCTGATTTGTCTGGTTTGTGCCTGCTTTATCTCATTGATTCCGGGTTTTTTTTTTTTTTTTTTCAATTTTAGTGATATCTTGTAGCTTTTGAATTGAGAAATAAGAATGTGTCGGTATGCTTCCTTCTTTTCCTGTGAATTGAGAAATAAGAATATGGTTGCTGCTTGCCTCTCTGATTTGAATATAGGAATTGACAGCCCATTACTGAATTTTAATTACTATACTTGCAGTTTCCGCTTCTTGTTTGGAAAAAATAAGGATTTCACTGGTTTGTTGTTTAGATTGCAACGGTTGTATATGGTCATCCTAAGCCTGTTTTTTGCTTCCTGTTCTTTCGGTGCATTTATATATCAATGATAGGTTGTGTATCCTTCCCTCCAGTTGGTGTGTATTGTTTCATAGATTTTATTTTGATTTGATCTTATGATTCTTGCAAAAATGGCTCGTTTTCTCCGATGACCAATATGGTTCTGTATAAAATCTTTAAGAAAAGGAGGTATCTTTATGAAAAAGAGGTACAGAATCGTTGCAGCATAGTTTAAACTGATCTAGAAGTACAAAGATTCAAATTTGATATTTTCATGAGTAATTCGTGGAGTTTAGGCTCAGGGCATAATGAAACTCAGACCTTGCGCTTAGATGCTAACCAAGGCCGAGCATTTGAATGAATCTTATATAGCTTAATACCGAAGCATGCAGCTTAGTAAATTTAAAGGTTAAGGTGCCATATGATCATGATTTATATACTAATGAATGCTTTATTATCATTATCATTAAATAATAAAATAAAAAATAACTTGTCATATTAAAATTGAGTCGAAGTTAAAGAAAGAATTTACTACACCATAGCTCAATAATTGTGAAGTTGTTTTATTAATTACTTCACTATAATAAAAAAAAGTAAAGTCTTTTAAATCGACTTTTTCGTCAATAAATATAATTTATGAAGCAACAAAATACCAAATACTTCCACAAATAAAAATTATGGCAAAGTTACAGAATTTATTTACTTCATCATAGTTCCGTAATTACGAAGTCGTTCGCATCAATTACTTCACCAAAATACAAAACATGTGAAGTTATACAAAACATTTACTTCGTCAATCAGTGTAAACTATGAAGTTATATATAACGTATTACTTCTGCACTTTACGAAATCGACGAAGTAAAAGATGTTTTTACTTCGGCATCAGTCTAATTCCGGATCGGTTTCCCCTCATTGAACCGACAAAAGACTTCGCTAATTTCTTGGATACGACTTCGGTTATAATACGAAGTAAAATTGTGCCCTATTACTTCACGTGCGTCAACTTCAGGCAATTAACCACCTATTACTCTATTGAATATGCGAAGTAAATCAAGGAAATTAGGAGTTGAAGACGATGAAGCTTCGTCACCCTTATTTTTCTTTTTCGACGACATTTGTCAACAATTCAACAATCCTATTTACCAACTATTGCCTCGAAGACAAACATCACCCCTTACAATCCACCACACAACAATTCTGATAGTTCAAATTCGGCAATTCTCAAACATGAATTCTCACAGACACGTCATCAATCACCTTTGATGCAGATATCATAACACCACAATTCTTCCAATCTGAGGCTAACGATCAACACCTAATGAAGTCAAGTGAGTTACCTTCTGATGTAATCGCAGGAATCACCACCAAAAATCGACCAAAAACATGGTTTGGATGATGCATCTTTGAAGTCTCCAAGAACTCTAACCCTTCACTCTTGATGCAATGAGTATAGTTGAGCGGGATATGTAGAAGAGAGAAAGAAGAGGATGTGGAGAGAATAAGTAGCGATTTAGTGCATGACCTTAGTGTTTCTGTCGATGGGTTGCTGAGGGTGCCGCGGCACTATGAAGTGGTTGCTAGAGTAGAATGATTTTAGGCGCTTTTTGTTTTTCTTTTTTACGGAACGAGCGCCACGGCGCTAAGGCTATGTCGCTAGAGGCACTGAGGCGCTAGAATTCTTCAATGAATTGAGTCTTCGAACTGGAGCTGCGGCGCTAACGCTACGGCGTTTGAGGTGTTGCAACGCTGAATGAGGGGTCATGGCGCTAATTCTTCGCATGTCAAGCTTTATTTAGGTGCTGTGTCGCCTCTTTGTGGTGCTATAGCGCTAAGGCATCAACAATTTATGATCAAACTTGCATCCTACTTCAGTTCTTTCACTATTAGCACAAGAATAATCATATCAGTGCCTAGTTTCCACATGCTCAATTCAAAATAAAAAGCAAAAAACGCAAAAGAAATATGATACTTAAAACGAGAAAATAAAGAAAACTGAAAAAGATACTGATTTGGGTTGCCTCCCAGAAATCACTTGGTTTACAATCGTCAGCCTGACTGGCACCACTTCTTAGTTCGACTCGCTCAGTAGAATTATATCAACATTCTACACTTCATTTCCATAGTAGTGCATGACTCTCTATCCATTCACTTTGAATGTTCTTTCATCACTACATTTTAGCTCAATTGCCCCATGAGGATACACTGTGTCTACTGTAAATGGCTCGGACCATCGCGACTTCAGCTTACCAGAGAACTTCAGACTTGAATTGAATAACAACACTTGTTGGCCTGGTTCGAATTCTCTTTACATGATTTGTTTGTCATGCCACTTCTTTGTCTGTTCTTTGTAGATCTTGCTATTTTCATATGCATCGTTGCAAAATTCTTCCATCTCGTTTAACTATAGCTTTCTCAAATCGCCAGAAACCTTCAGATCGAAATTTAGCTTATTCACTGCCTAGAATGCTCTATGTTCCAACTCGAGTGGCAAATAACACGCTTTACCAAAAAACATCCTATAGGGAGACATCCCAATAGGTGTCTAGTCCGGTATGCCCAAGTGCATCATCTAACTTGCTTGCCCAATACTTCCAGTTAGTCTTCACTGTCTTCTCCAAGATCTGTTTAATCTCCCAGTTGGATATTTCAGCTTGTCCATTCGACTATGGGTGATGTGTCAGTGCCACCTTATGCTTCACACTGTATTTAGCCAAAAGTGAGTTGAAAATTGTATTGCAAAAATGCGTACCTTCGTCACTGATAATGGCCCTTGGCGTTCCAAAGCGTGTGAAGATATTCTTATGCACAAACTTAGCTACAACACGAATATCATTAGTACTGGTGGTAATTGCTTTCACCCACTTTGATACATAATCAACGGCTAAAAGAATATAATATTGGCCAAAGGAGGGTGAGAAGTGTCCCCATGAAATCAATTCCCCAAATGTCACCTCCGAAATATTTGTGAGTGGTAGCTCATGACGTCTAGAGATATTACTCATCTTTTGACATTTATCACATGATTTTACTTAGGTATATCTATCTTTAAATAAATTTGGCCAATAAAAACCAGATTGCAATATTTAGCCGCTGTCCTTGATGCTCCAAAATGCCTATCATATGGTGCAGAATAGCAATTCTCCAATACTTTATGTGCTTCTTTACCATCCACACATCTTTTAATGATTTGATCCGCACATCTCTTGAGCACATATGGGTCGTCCCACAGAAAGAACTTGATGTCATGGAAATTTTTTTTCTTCTGATGGTGATTTAACTCTGGAGGAAGAACACCACATGACAGAAAATTACCAATGTCAACAAACCAAAAGGAGGATAGAGTTTACCTCAAGAGTTGTTCGTTTGGAAATAATTCTTTATGACACACCTTCTTCATTCTTCTTCTCCAACTTGAGTCTAGAAAAGTGATCAGCCACTTGATTTTAAGTCCTCTTCTTGTCCATAACTTCGAAATCAAACTCATGCAGTAGCAGTATCCATCATTCTTGGTGAACAGGTAGTGAATGGCTGCATGGTCAGTATACACAATTCACTTTGTGCTAGTCAGATAAGGTCAAAATTTATCAAATGCCAAAATGACTACAAGCATATCCTTTTGAGTGGTGGTGTAGTTCTGTTGTGCTGCATCCATAGTGTGAATCGCATGATAAATTGTCCTAAACGTCTTGCCTCTTCTTTGGCTCAAAACAGTGCCAACTGCATAATTACTAGCATCGCACATCAACTCGAAGGGCTCCTTCCAATCTGTACTATCATAATTGGTGATATCACCACTGCAGTCTTGATCTTTTCGAAAGCTTACAGACAATCATCATCAAAGATAAAGGATGAATCTTTTTCTAGCAAATTACACTAGGGTTTAGTTATCTCAGAATTTTTTTTAATAAATCTACGATAAAAACCGACATGTTCTAAGAAGTTCCTTATTCCTTTAATGTTCCTTGGTGGTGGAAACTTTTCAATAGCAACAACTTTGGTTCTATCTAGCTCTAATCCCCAGGAAGACACTTTATGTCCAAGAACAATGTCCTCTTGAACCATAAAATGACACCTTTTCCAATTAAGAACAAGATTATTTTCTTGGCATATCTGCAAAACGAGAGAAAGGTTATGTAAACAATGATCGAAAGAAGAGCCAAATACCGATAAGTCATCCATGAAGACTCCCATGATTACCTCCATTGTGTCTACAAATATGACCATCATGCACATCTGAAACGTAGCAGGTGCATTGCGCAGCCCAAAGAGCATCATCCTAAAAGCGAACGTGCCATAGGGACACGTAATGGTTGTATTTTCCTGGTCTTCTGGTGCTATGGTCTTTTGGTGCTATAGCAATCTGGTTATAACCTGAATAACCATCTAAAAAGCAGTAGTAACAATAACCAGTAAGTCTATCAAGCATCTGATTAATAAAATGAAGTGGAAAATGATCTTTGCATGTGACATTGTTTAGCTTCCTATAATCAATACATACTTGCCAACCAGTCACAGGACGAGTAGAGATAAATTCATTATTTTCATTTCTTACCACAATCATTCTACCCTTTTTAATCACAACTTGCACAAGAGACACCCAACTACTACCAAAAATTGCATAAATCACTCCAGCATTCAACAATTTCAATACCTCATTTTTTACTACATCTTTCATTGCTGGATGTTTCTGGAAACCCATTTCGATTTTAAATAAAAATTTCAAGAAGGTTGAAATTTTAGTATAGAAGTTAAAATTTACCATTTTTGCAAGCATAAAATCGAAATAACTTAGCCTGGTTTGGTCAAACTTGGATTTTATTTTATTTTTTCTTTAATTGAGTCTGAGTTATAAAAATCGAGTTGCACTTAGCTTTAGTATAGATCGAAGACAGACCAATTTTACAAAATTTATCATTTTGACATTTTATCATTAGTAAATCTCGTGTTCCTTTGATTTGTCAATCACAACATAATCAATCGATTGCAACACACCCAAACTTGCTAATTCATTCTTAGCTTAACATGTGTATGTTATCATATGTCAAATGTCATCCAATCCAATAAATTTAAACAATATCCACTTCAGATTTTATTTCAAAGATACATGTATAAACTTACAAAGAAACGTTTAAAACCCTAACTCCAGTAGAGTAAAGGGTCAAGTTTTTCGAACTTGACTCGAGATCAGTCAAGCTCTAGTCGAGTTTTGATCGAGCTGCTCACAAGTAGCTTGACTCGCTAGTATCACTATTAATGTATACAGTGAAAAGTAACATTTTTTCATAAAGAGTGATATTTTTCGCTCAAAAGAGCATATATTACATAATATTTCTTCATGTCATATCTAACAAAAAATGATACTTTTGTGGCGAAAAATAATATTTCAGAAATAAAAATTAATAATATTTATGGGTTGGGTCAAATCAGATCGGATTGACTATCCGTATCTTAAAATTGGCTCGTAAGACAGCCTCACAAAAGCACGAATGGATTTGGCCTTCAGCCCATGGACGTCCTCTTTTTTCCAATTACAACTTCTGGGCTTTACAAAAAATAAAACACCACCCATTTAACAATAATTGAGCCTAGAATATAATATTCTTCAGCCTGCAACTCAAACCTGACTATTCTTCTTTGCATCGTCTTGACCTTGGGTTTCTTTTTAAACAGTCGGAGCATTTATCTCCCAAAATGTAAGCTTTTATAATTTTTGATTCCGCATTTGCAGTGAGGCTCAACGCGGATTCTTACCAGAAGAAAACTGACAAGGTACAAGATCCCCCCATCAATCCCAAATTCTTTTTTTTTCCTGCATTAACAATGTGTTTGTAGCTGAATTCTACATGGATGGGTGTTGTGTTTGATCTATCCCCAAAAGTTATACCAATCTATGGGTCTTTGCTTTTTAAAGGATCTAGGGAAGTTCTCAGAAGTGAATTCGTATGTTGATGATCGGAGAGGTGGATTTTTTTTTTGAGAGTTTCGGTAGGAGTTTTTTTTTTTAAAAAAATATTTTTTGTGCAATTTTTTCTAACTTTTTTCTTTCTACGGGGTAAAAGTTGGTTGCTTTTCTTGGAATTTAAGTGAATTTTACTTTCATCGAATACCCATTTGCTTTATGCAGTTTGCTTATGGCAGATTCTTCTTAAATTCTAGGAGTTCCCTTCTCAAGTTTTCTGTTTTCTTTGTAGCCATGGTTCGTGACTTCTTGAAAAGATCCTTCCACTTTCTACTACTACAAATCGTACATTAACAGGGGGTGATAAAATACAACACGATTCGTCAACCCGACACGAAAAAAATTAGGATTGGGTTGGGGTTTTTCGGGTTCGGGTGGGTTCGGGTTAGTGCCAGGTTAGACGGGTTTCGGGTTGGGTCGGGTTGACCCGAAAACTTTTTTTTGAAAATATTATCTATATTTTTATATATGGTATGTTTGAACAAAATTTATTGTATATTTATATGATAAATTTTCATCATTTAATATTTATTTTGTATATTTTTTTATTTTTTTAACCATTGTTTATTCGATTTAGTAAATATACTTTTAATTTTCTACAATTAAACTTTCAAATTTAAATCGGATATTTTGTTATTATGTGTTTAAATTAAAATATTATTATTATTTTTTATTTTTTCAAATGTTTTCATTATTTTTTTTTTAAATTTTAAAAATAAATAAAATTCGGGTTAGGCGGGTTAGACGGGTTGAGTCGGGTTAGACGGGTTCGCGTTCGTGTTGAGGGTTTTCTGGTTTCTTCGGGTTCGGGTTGAAAAAAATAGAATAAAATTTCACGGGTTGACCCGAAGCCCGACCAACCCGACCCGATTGACACCCCTATAATTTATTAATGATAAATGTGGGAATCAATTATCCAAATAGATGTAATCTTTAGTTTGAATAATGGGTCAATTTTGTTTATGCTGCTCAACCCAGGCGATCAAATATTGTAAGAGCATATGCTTTCCAATTTTTAGGTTTTTTGTGTTTTATTATTATATAAGTTTTTCTCTCGACTTGAAAATACTTATATTGACAGAACTGTATTTGTATGTTTGACCATCTTGTAGAATTCATTGTGCTCATTCCGTCTTTCCAAACTTTTGGGTTTTTATGTTTTATTATGTAGCCTTATATTGTTTTTTGTTTTTAAACGAGCTTGATTTTGAATTATATTATGTAGATATGTTATACGGTGTGTGTTGATCGGTAGCTAATCCATAAAGGCTGAAACCCTATTTGCAGTTTCTTTCGCCGCCATGAGCAAACCACTCTTCACCATCATTTCCGATTCCGCATAAGAAGAGACATCAATCGAAGCAGTTGGCTGACGCAGATGGTTTTTGTGAACCAAAGACAGAGGTAATTCACAAAGTTATTATCTTTGATTGACATAGAAAAATCATCAATTTATTTACTTCGTCTGTGTTATGTTTTAGCTATGAGGTCGTGAATTATTTCCTTTCCTTACATATAGTGTAGAAACTATACATTAGTCACAGATGTCTGGCCGCCGCGAAGAAGAGAGGAAAAAATCTTTGCTCTCTATTCCATTTTCCATTTGCAAATTTCCTATAAAAATATTTTCGTTTTGAAATCATTCCATTTCGAAAAAAATTATTGGCTGACCTCATTTTTTCAACATGGAGTGTTCGTGTAATTGCCAAGAAGAGACGAAGGAAAGACTTTCTTCCTCTAGAAATGGTTTACGAAGTACTTTTACGTCTGCCAGCTTTAGTTTTATTTGATGTGATGAGGCATGTTTGCCGAGATTGGAGCCGTATGATCCGTTCTTGAAATTTCATTCATGAACACCGTTTGAATTCACCACGTGGACTTATGATCCAGAGTCGGCATTTGTTTCACAGTGCCATATTTGTGGAAATGCAATCTGGTTGTCTCGAGATATCCAAGTTTGACCGTGTGTTTTGTTGTTTATTATGGACTAGCTGTAATGGTTTAGTTTTGACCAATTTCAAAGACAGACACCATCTTTACATTGCTAATCCCATGACAAAGCAGCAGCTCCTTCTTCCTCGGTTTTTCTGTAGAATAGAACACCATGGGCCTTGTGGTTTATCATTTTTTGAAGCGTCCATGAAGTATAAAGTGGTGCAGCCCTATGATTATTCCAGAGGTTTCGAATATGTAAAATGTGCAGTGCTAACTATTGGGGTTGATCAAGTTTGGAGGCATATTGATATCGAGCACTTGTCTCTCACAGCTAGGAGAGCTTTACTCCCATTGGTTTGTGGAGGCTTTATGTACTGGGTTGACGAAACTGTTCTCTTGATTATGAACGTCGATACTGAAATAGTTAGCCAGTTTCCTATTCCTCCATTCGGGAAAAAATACCAAAAAAATTTACCAATGGGCAGTAAGATGTCCATTATTGCTACTGCCAATGACATTTAATGGGGATGTTTGGGAAATGAATCCGGAAATTCTAGAATGGAGCAAGTTGCTTAGCTTTGATTTGGAACCTCAGAGCGCGAAAATAAAGAAGTTCCTGCGTACAAAAATGGAACACATAGAACCGTTGGTTGGTTAATAGATAGGGAGGTATTGGTTTTCGATGGTGCACAGCCTCAGAGATACTGTATTGCTTATAATGTTAAGACAGGAGAAGCACAGCCAATTAAGTTGGACATGAATGATAATTACCATATAGTTCAAGCGTACACCAATTTGTTTGCGAGTCACCAACATTTTTAAGTAGATCTGGTTTAATCATCACTTTTGTATTCATCATAAACGTGTCTATTGACAGTGCAACATATAATTGATCTTGACGTTGCAACATATAATAGACCATGGGAGAAGACGGGCTCCGGTAAATAGATACCGACGATTGGAATAGTTTGTCCTTGAGATTTGTTAATCATCATAGCAAAACAAACTCGAATAGGAAATAGCTTCCTTCTAAACCGGGAAGGGTAACCTTCATTTTCATCAGGTGATAATGGTATTTGAGGGATAAAAACTTGTTTTCCAGAATTTTGCCCTACGGTTACCTCAACATGTATAACATTATCCTAAAATCCTTCAGAAACCATTCGTGTTCATTATAGAGTCCATCGGATGGATCAAGATTTCACAACAACATAACCGGACAATTTTGTTCAATGACAAACGATGAGGAGGCAAACCTATAGGAGATAAACTATTTAAAAATTCACCGGGATAAAAATTTCGGGTGTCATCGATTTCTTCATCAAAGCTTAGAAATGTCCTCAATTCTCCGGGGAACAATGACAATACTTTGTCATTTAGCTTATCTACATAAGAATTTTTTGTTGCAAGAATTGCTCGATTTGTCATATATGTTGGCAAGTGGCTATTTTCAGCAAGGTCTGGAAAGACTGCATCAATCAATTTTTGCTCTAATGAATCAAATATCATCACCACAAAAACTAATATTCATTTTATCGGGAATTTCGATATTTCCGTATCATCAATATCTTCTATTCCTTTGCCAACTCTGAGTAGAAATTTGCTAAAAACTTGATCAGCTCTTGCTCTCATGTTTTCAGATAAAACTAATTGTTGCATACGTGGGTTCAAGTAATATCGTACTAAGCTTCCATTGATAGTCTCCTGAACTGTGGCTTTTGGAATCACGGGCTTTACTTGCATAAAGTCACTACCTAAAACAACCAATTTTGTGCTACGCCAACAAGATCTTGAAGTGTTCGATCAACTTCTTCAATTTCAAATTGTTTTGCCATAGGTGCTTCATCCCATATAATAAGCCGAGTTTCTCTTAACAATTCAGCCAACCCACTTTGTTTTGAAATACCGCAGAAGCTTTTTTCATGCACACCAATCGGAATCTTAAAGCGAGAGTGTGCTGTCCTACCACTAGGCAATATAGAAGCTGCGACTCCCGAAGTAGCAGTTGCTAAAGCAATCAAGTTTTTTTTCCTGACAGTCGCAAGCAAAGCTCGATATAAGAACGTTTTACCTGTACCACCTGGTCCATTAACGAAAAACAATCCACTTCTCACAGAATCCAAGCATTCAATAATCTTATCATATGCGTTCTGTTGTTCTTTATTTAACTTGAACCGAGCATCATCATCTGGAACTGACATTTCATCCATAATCTCTCTGGAGACATCTTTCTGTGTGATATCTTTTTGAAGAGGTATTTTTGGCAAATCATATAATTCTAATTTTTTTCCCATACTCTATAGGAAAAAATCAACAGAATTCAGTGTCTCAAACAAAACATCCAAATCATCATTCGTTTCATGCCTTGTGAAATTTTCAGACAAATGTTTGTAAAATGAGTCCCACAAATTTTGAACATTGGCGGGTTCACAATAAGTCAAGATGGTTGCAAATAATCTTCTCAATTCATAGGGCATCTGGAAGGTCGTTGCCTCATTCAGACATTCAAAATTACTTCGATCACATTGAGTAATCCTCAGGACTGCGAAGCTTCCTTGAAAGTGAAGTAAATCTGATTGTTAAATGTCAATAAATAGTTAAACGAAGTAGGACCTCTAACATGAAGGAGTAACAAGCGTAAATAAAATCTTTCACCTTCAACGTGATTTGATGCATTGACACGTCCAATTACCTTTCTTCGTTTTCTTTCGATCCAAATCTTACCCTGTTTATCCCAAACATACAGGGATTTCAGAATACAAATATGCTCTTGCTTTGGATATAGTAGAACATAGATGAAAGAAATCAAGTTTTTATTTTTCCAAAACGTCACACAATGTTTGTTCGGTAAATGGAGTGGTAAATTAATCACAGCTGGTGACATTTCATTTAAATCAAATTCATAAATCCGCTACATTGATTCCTGTGCCGAAACCCAACGTGCATCTTGGAATTCTTTGATTTCATCCACCAATGTCTGTGATTCATGAAACAAAAGATTCACACCTACTTCGTCATGACCCCTGTAAATGTACTTGTAAAGGTATTGAAAGCCGTCATTCCAGAGCACACTTCAACATTGATGTGTCATTCATATCTATAAAGCAAATAAGGATTATAATGTACAACCAACCCACTGTCAACTTAATGCAGCATTTTGAACGTAAATAGTTCGACCATCATCTCTCATTCGATATGTTGGATAACCATCTAAACTCTTGAACAGAATACACAAAGAATTGTCGAGGATAATGACTTTACATCGACCACCAATCATACACGAATTATTTCTGTTTAAAGTACCACATGGTCCATGCATCATGTGTTTTAGAACCAAACCAAACATACGTGGGTGAGAATCCTTGTTCGGAATTTCAGCTGAAACGAAGCCATCGAACATATCAACACAATTAATCTTATAATCATTTTGCAGAATAATGAGCATATGGACATGAGAAAGTCCTTGTTTTTGGAATTCTACTACATACACATAAGCTGCAACTAGTCCAAATATACGCTTTTTAATTATCCGATCCTTCAGATCTTGTAATTTGGCACGGAAGACTTTCGATGTCAAATCCGGACGGTCTTGAGGGAGTTGTCCTTCAAACAAATTATTCTTTATTTCACGCCAATCGAGATTACATGTCATAGTGATAAACAAATCTGGTTTACCAAAAGTCCTCACCAATGCAATGGCATCAAGATACCGCCGACGCATATCCCTTGGTCCACCAATAAATGATGCGGGAAGTACAATACGTTTGCCAACCTCGCTACCTCTAGCTTCTATCTGAAAGCAGCCTCCTCTTTCAAAAACCCTCACGCCGCCGCCCCTATCTGAAAGCCGCCGCCGCCGCCCCTATCTGAAAAAACGACCGCCGCCTTCAAGCACTGCCCCAAGTTCCGACACACTCCGATTTCTGGTGCAAGTAAGAATTTATTCCGATTTTGTTCTACTGTTTGGAATAGTTGGAATTTGTGCTCAATCTAGTTGAAGGAACATTTGATATTGTGGGTTTGGTACTTTGAATTGTTCTAAAGTGGTTTGTGACTGGGTTGTACATGCCTTTTCTGTTTGTTGAGTTTAGTGTGTGGTTGTGATATTTGATTATTGAGTTGATGACACCGAAAAAGAAATCAAAGAAGGGTGCCTCTTCCTCTTCAATCTTCGATTCTCACAGATTTTGGAATGAAGAGGCCCAACAAATATATGATAGTTCTATGACACGGCCCATCATACCGGAACGGGGTTTCAATTTATCCATTCCACGTGATGTGATCATAGAGGAACTGAAACGTAGTGGATGGGTTGAATTCGCTCAACACCTGTCGGATGCCGTTATCTCGGTTGTGCGAAGCGCCAACCTCCGGATTCGGCATGACGAATCTAAAGTATTGCTCCGAGGTAAATTGATGTCGTTTGACTCTCGAACGATCAACATGTTATATCAGATGCCCAGCTTCGACCAGGACGAATACAGTGAATTCCTTGAACCAGGTTTTGATTACACAGAGTTCATCAGGGGCCCATGATACGCCGGCCTGGCGGCATAGCTCGGTAACAATGTGGGGACAAGGAAGAGCAACCGTGGCTAACTCTGCGCCGGCTCTCATAATCGAGCCATAAATGATTCTCCCCACGTCAACTGATTTGCCTATCAGGATGGCATAAACCAATGCGGCTTTGTATTTGGTGACATCGTAGTAGTGAGAGGATGGGAGAATTTGGGTCAGTACAAAAAATGTCCAAGCGCTTGCGTTAGGGCGACCCATGTCTTTTTTTTTAAAGAAGTAGGCCCGCTCGAGCTCATTTTCCAGACAGCGCCGGCTTGACATATGGTTCGGATGACCTCTGTGTAATCAACATCTGCTTCGAGGAATTCAATGTATTCGTCCTGGTCGAAGCTGGACATCTGATATAGCATGTTGATCGTTCGAGAGTCGAACGACACCAATTTACCTCGGACCAATACTTTAGATTCGTCATGCCGAATCCGGAGGTTGGCGTAGAATTCTCGCACAACCGAGATAACAGCATCCGACGGGTGTTGAACGAATTCAACCCATCCTCTACGTTCCAGTTCCTCTATGATCACACCACGTAGAATGGATAAATTGAACCCCCGTTCCGATATGATGGGCCGTGCCATTGAACTATTATATATTTTTTGGGCCTCTTCATTCCAAAATCTGTGAGAATCGAAGCTTGAAGAGGAAGATGCACCCTTTTTTTATTTCTTTTTCGGTGCCATCAACTCAATAATCAAATATCACAACCACACACTAAACTCAACAAACAGAAAAGCCACGTACAACCCAGTCACAAACCACTTTAGAACAATTCAAAGTACCAAACCTACAATATCAAAAGTTCTTTTAACTAGATTGAGCACAAATTCCAACTATTCCGAACAGTAGAACAAAATCAGAATAAATTCTTACTTGCACCAGAAAACGGTCAAAAATCGGGGTGTGTCGGAACTTGGGGCGGTGCTTGAAGCCGACGGTCGTCTTCTCAGATAGGGGCGGCGACGGCGGCTTTCAGATAGGGGCGGCGGCGTGAGGGTTTTTGAAAGGGGAGGCTGCTGCTGTGTAAATTCTGAAGATGGGTTTCGCGATCCTCTTTTTTTTAACTCAAGTCGCGCGCATATGCGCATCTTAAATCTGCGCATATGCGTCGAGGCTACTGTAAATTTTTGTTGCATATGGCGCATATGCGCGTCCTTTGTGGCGCATATGCGCGATGGTCACTGCCTCGCATGCGGTCTGTCGCGCATATACGCGGACTCCTCTGCCTGTGTCGCGCATGTGCGCGAAAATAAATCGCGCATATGCGCGACGCACATATGCGCGACGCACTCTGTCCAGTAGCTTTTAATTTTTTTTTTAAATAACTTGAAAAAATAAAACGATTCAAATTAATTCTTGAATATAGAAAATAAAAAGTAATAACTAAGAAATTAAAAAAAAAACAAAACGTATGCAAAAATAAATAAATGTGGGTTGCCTCCCACACAGCGCTTGGTTTAACGTCATCAGCCTGACTTTCTCCTGTCTACTTTGGTTCTCCAAGTGGGATGTTGTCCATGTGTCGCACTTCATTTCCAAACTAATGCTTGACCCTTTGACCATTGACTTTAAATGTCTGACCATTGTTGCACTTTAAATCAATTGCACCATGTGGGTACACTGTTTCCACTGTGAATGGTCCAGACCATCGTGATTTTAACTTATCAGGAAACAACCTCAGTCGAGAATTGAATAATAACACATGTTGCCCTGATTCGAAGTCTCGTCGAAGAATATGCTTGTCGTGCCATTTCTTGGTCTTTTCCTTGTATATCTTAGCATTCTCGTATGCATCATTCCTGAATTCTTCCATATCATTCAACTGCAACAGGCGTTGCTCGCCCAATGCCCTCATGTCAAAATTTAGCTTTTTCACAGCCCAAAATGCTTTGTGCTCCAGGTTTTCTCACAGCCCAAATTTAGCTTTTTCACAGCCCAAACTGCAACAGGCGTTGCTTCGCGCTTAATTCATTTTATTATTGCTATTCCCAGGTTTGACTAAAAGATAATGAAAGCCAACGAAAGGGAAAGAAAGTCAAACTTCGCAATGCCACGTCAGAAACAACAGGAAAAATAGGAAATAGCACAAAAAGCGTATCTAGACCCCTACACGGACCCCGTGCACAGGTCCGTATCATAGAATCCAGAAGAAGAAAAATACAGTGCCTACACAGACCCCATTCCGGACCTGTACCTGGGGTCCGTGTCAATTAGCCTCCGAGAATGGGATTTACAGAGCCTGCGCGGACCCATTCCGGACCCATACACAGGGTCCGTGCCCATGATTACCCGGTGAGAATTTTGCAACAGAGTCTACACGGACACTTACCCGGATGCATAAACAGGGTTCGTGTCCTTCATATCAGCATCAGATTTGGCGAAGATTTTTAGGAGATTTTGGAGAAGATATTGAGGATAGCTCGAAAATAACAAATTTTGGGGGGCTTTTTGGAAAGAAAATATAAAGGGAAACCTAAGATTTGGAAAGGGACTTTTGAAACGTTTTGGACTGGAAGAGAATTGGAGAGAAGACGGCTACGACTCGGGAGAAAAGGGAGAAAAAACGCGCTTCACATAAAAGTTGCGCGCACCATCGCTAGGGGTGAGCAACGGTCGGTTTGGTTCGGTTTTACTCTACAACGGTTCGATTTTTCGATTTTCGGTATTGAATATCTCTAGTCCAAAATCAAACTATTTTATTACGGTTTGGTTCGGTTTTTTTTGTAATACGGTTCGGTTTATACGGCCGGTTATATACGGTTAGTTAAAATTTGTTAAGAAATAAAATTATACGTCACCTTATGCCTTTAAAATCTAAATCATAGTATTTTTCAAACATTTAATTTGTGAGACTTAATCTTTTTCAAATTGTATTGTGTACAAACATGTCATACGAATATAATAAGAATATATAACTAATTAACCATGTAAACACGGAAAATGCATAAATCCAACGGAATATTCAGTAATAGGAATGATAACAAGGTGTCAACCAGCTCGAATGGAACACCAATCATCTTACGAAAAACTTAAAGAAATATATACAAAGAAATATATATTGAAAAGAAAAGAAAACATCGACTGGTTAGTGGTGAGAAAGAAGAGAAAATGATCGGATTGAAAATTGAGAGTTAATGATCTTAATAGGCCCATTATACATAAAAAAAAAGTCTTATACTTAACAATAATATGGCCTTTATACGTAAAAACCCTATATTTAACAATAATATGGCCGGTTCGGTTATTCGATTTTTTTGGGGGACTAAAACCAAAAATCCAACCGAAAAATCGAACTGAAAAATCGAATTTCATAAATTTTAAAACCATAACCGACCGACAAACCTATAAAACCGAACCATTTAAACTGAATTATTTGGTTCGATCGGTTTTTTCGGTTTTCCGGGTTTTATGCCCAGCGCTAACCATCGCTGAGATTTTCTCCTCTCTTATTTTCATTCATGATTTCGAATATTAGATTTTCTTCTAGTTTTGAATTGATGGAGTAGTTTTTCTTGTGATCGGGACCACGATAGGGCCAAACTATTGATCTTGTTCATTCATTGGGTTATATGATTTATGAATTAATTTTATATTAATGATTAATGTTTGCATAAAGTTCTTGCTTTTAATTTGGCCAATTATTTGCATGTTTGATCTTAACTCGAAAAGGAATAGATTGAATTTAGCTTCAAAAATATTACATCAAACTACCCACCAACTGCTTGTAGTATGTCTCATCAACAAAGTCTCCAATTCCGTCTCTGCTTATCTTGAAACCTGGAATATTGGACTGCCCACCTACTATTTACTTTCCATCGTACCAAACATTTTCAAAACTTCCAATGCATATTTATATACCATCAAATAGTTGAGCACCTCGATCCCAAGAAAAAACCTCGTTTTCCTCAAGTCAGACATATCAAACTCTTTTAACACTTTTAAATTCAGACATCATAACTTCAACATTACGAGTAAAAATTAAATCATCAACATAAACACTTTCAATGATAATTTTTCCTTATCTTCTTCTCTTTGTGAATGGATGTATGCTCGCTATCGCACCTCCAAAACCCTTTACCAATGAAATATGCTTTTCGATTCGACTAAACCAAGCTCGTGGTGCTTGTTTTTATCTATATAGGGCTTTGTGTAACTTGTAAACTAGATGCTAACTGCTCTTTTTTCCATATCCTCTTGGCTCTTTCTCATAAACATCTTCACTCAACTACCATGGAGAAAATCCAACTTGACATATAGCTGAAAAATGATCCAATTCTTATATGCAGCTGGAGCAATAATCAACTCTTTTATTCCTTAGAATCCAATACAAGCAATAATCAACAAGAATAAAAGAAAGATTCACAATCAAGCCTAATTCCCTTATCTTTGAGTTTCACGGTTTCCTTCTAGACTTTAAACGAGTATCAACCATTGACTTTGTATTCCACAAGTATACCGACTAATGTTTGTCAACTCCTTGCAGGAAGAGAAACTCGTCTTTTTTCCTTATCCTCTAGAAGGCCCGAGCTTTCGAGACACTTCCTTCCACAAGAATCAATATAAACACGTTTACTGGTGGTGGAGTTTGATTCTAAGTCCAAGAACTTTTTAAGAAGTTGAAAATTTTATTTTTGACAGTCTCTTTTTTTATTGTTTTTCGTAATGAAACTAGCTTTTAGAAGTCGAATATTTATATTATTTTATTTTTGACTTTAAAATCTTGTAGAATCAATTAAGACGTGGAAGTAGAAGCCAAAGTGACGATGGATATGTGAGATTAAGGTAGAATCGTTGTTGTTAATGATTTGAAAAGATTACAAAAATTTGATACAATATTTTTTTTCTTATCGGCTATCAACTTAGGAAGGTAGAAAATGCTTTAGACAGGAGGAAAAGAATGATTGCAATGATAAGGAAAAAAGCATTTGCAAATATTAGAGACTTTGTCTTTCTAGAAAATTTTTTTGCCTTATTTAAACTACTACTACTGGAGTTACCGATCGAGGTATCCTATGATGGTGACACAGTTTGAAGAGATAATAAACATGGAAATGAGGGAATCATTGGACAGAAACGTGCTAAAGCTCCACGTGCCTGCATCCATGGTTTATGATTTGCTAAGTTCTTGTTTTCAAGTTTTCAAGTGATAGTTCAAGGATTCCAATTGAAAACTGATGCATGGCTTTGTTATATTTCTGAGTTGCACGGAAGGTAAGGATATATTTATTTTATATGTTGCTAGAAAAAAATTATGTATTATTCTAATATATTTTTATTACTATTATTTTTTCGAAATACTGAAAAAAAAAAGATAAATTCAAACATTTGGAGATGTTGATAGTTGAGCTTGATTCCTTTCAGTTGCAAAAGGAAGAACTTGTATGTCTTTGAAAATTATTTTAATTTAAATACAAAATATGAATGCATAGTTATATATATAGTTTTTTGTCATAAATTCAGGATCGGAAATTGGAAGCAATGCGAAGAAGCTGACGAATGGAACTTGAGAATCGTCAGATTATTGAGAATGAAGAACTTATGTTACATCTTCCGGTCGATTTTCTCTATTTCATCGTACTTGTTTGGTTAAATATAGTACTTTTGTGTTGTCCTAAATTTTTTAAATTTTATCTATTTAATTAACTACAGAGAAATTTAGGACAACACAGAAGTATTATATTTAACCAAACAAGTACGATGAAATAGAGAAAATTGACCGGACGATGTAACATAAGTTCGTCATTCTCAATAATCTGACAATTCCCAAGTTCCATGCGTCAACGTCTTCGCATTGTTTCCAATTTCCGATTTTGAATTTATGACAAAAAAAAAACTATATATATAACTATGCATTCATATTTTGTATTTAAATTAAAATAGTTTTCAAATACATAGAAGTTCTTCCTTTTGCAACTGAAAGGAATCAAGCTCAACTATCAACATCTCCAAATGTTTGATTTTATCTGTTTTTTCAGAATTTCTAAAAAATAATAATAATAAAAATAGAATTAGAATGATACAATAATTTTTTTCTAGCAACATATAAAACATATATATCCTTACCTTCCGTGCAACTCAGAAATATAACAAAGCCCTGCATCCGTTTTCAATTGGAATCCTTGAACTATCGCTTGAAAACAAGAACCTAGCAAATCATAAACCGTGGATGTAGGCATGTTGTGCTTTAGCACGTTTCTGCCCAATGATTCCCTCATTTCCATGTTTATTCTCTCTTCAAACTATGTCACCATCATAGGAAACCTCTGGATCGGTAACTCCAGCAGTAGTAGTTTAAACAAGGCAGAAATTTTTGCTAGAATGACAAAATATCTAATATTTGCAAATGCTTTTTTCCTTATCATTGCAATCATTCTTTTCCTCCTGTCTATAGCATTTTCTACCTTCCTAAGTTGATAGCTGATAAGAAAAAGATATTGCATCAAATTTATGTAATCTTTTCAAATCATTAACAACAACAACAACAACGATTCTACTTTAATCTCACATATCCATCGTCACTTTGGCTTCCACTTCCACGTCTTAATTGATGTCTCACCTTATGATATAACACAAGATTTTAAAGTCAAAAATAAAATAAATTTTCGACTTCTAAAGCTAGTTTCATTACGAAAAACAATAAAAAAGGACACTGTCAAAAATAAAATTTTCGACTTCTGAAGAAGTTCTTGGGACTTAGAATCAAACTCCACCACCAGTAAACTGGTTTCTGTTGATTCTTGTTGAAGGAAGTGTCTCGAAAGCTTGGGCCTTCTAGAGGATAAGGAAAAAGGCCGAGTTTCTCTTTCTGCAAGAAGTTGGCAAACATGAGTCGGTATACTTGTAGAATACAAAGTCAATGGTTGATACTCGTTCGAAGTCTAGAAGGGAATGGAATCTTGATAGGAAGCACCGGTGATATCTATAAATACGTAGAGGACTCATGTGGGATACACACACACTTCACGTCAAAAACACCTCAAAAGACATATTAGAAGATGCAAGGGGCAACCGTGAAACTCAAAGATAAGGGAATTAGGCTTGATTGTGAATCTTTCTTTTATTCTTGTTGATTATTGCTTGTATTGGATTCTAAGGAATAAAAAAGTTGATTATTGCTCTAGCTGCATAAGAATTGGACCATTTTTCAGCTATATGTCAAGTTGGCTTTTCTCCATGGTATTTGAGTGAAGATGTTTATGAGAAGCGGCCAAGAGGATATGAAAAAAAGAGCAATTAACATCTAGTTTACAAGTTACACAAAGCCCTATATGGATTAAAACAACCACCACAAGCTTGGTTTAGTCGAATCGAAAACCATATTTCATTGGTGAAGGGTTTCGGAGGTGCGATAGCAAGCATACATCATTCACAAAGAGAAGCAAGCAGATAAAGAAAAATTATCATTGCAAGTGTTTATCTTGATGATTTAATTTTTACTCGTAATGATGAAGTTATGATGTCTGAATTTAAAAGCGTTAAAAATAGTTTGATATGTCTGGCCTGAGGAAAACGAGGTTTTTTCTTGGGATCGAGGTGCTCAACTATCTGATGGTATTTATATATGTAAAAAGAAATATGCATTGGAATTTTTGAAAAGGTTTTGTATGATGGAAAGTAACTAGGTGGGCTGTCCAATAATTCCAGGTTTCAAGATAAGCAGAGACGGAATTAGAGACTTTGTTGATGAGACATACTACAAACAGTTGGTGGGTAGTTTGATGTATCTCATTGCACCGAGACTTGACAGGCTGTTTGATACTTGTCTCATAAGTAGATATATGGCAAAACCAATGGAGATTCATCTACAGGCAACTAAGAGAGCACTTCGATGCTTAAAAGGAACTGTGAACTATGGAATTCATTATAAGAAAGGAGTAGATGGTGAGTTGTTGGCATTTACAGATAGCGACTATGTCGGAGATATAGATGACAAGAAAAGTACATCTGGTTACGTGTTTTTAATGAGTTGAAGTGATGTTTCATGGTGTTAAAAAGAACAGCCTATTGGGACTTTATCAACAACAGAAGTTGAGTTTGTGGCAGCTGCAGTCTGGGCTTGTCAAGGAATCTGGATGAAGAGGATTTTAAAGGAGCTGGGACATTCTGATGGAGGCTGTACTACTGTGATGTGTGACAACAGTTCAACCATCAAGATGTCTAAAAACCCAGTTATGCATGGTCACAGAAAGTATATCGATGTGAGGTTTGATTTCTTAAAGAATCTTACTAAGGAGGGTACAATTGAATTAGTTCATTGTGGGAGTCAGGATCAGGTGGCAGACATAATGACCAAATCATTTAAGCTTGAAGTTTTTCAGAAGCTTCAAGAGCTGCTGGGAGTATGTGAAATTTCTGATAAAAACTAATTGCTTCACAACATTTAGTTTAAAGGAGGGAAAGAATGAGGTTATTGCAGATTTGTGTTAGAATAAAGAAGTAGTCTTTAGGAACATCTACTTGTATTTGAATTGTTTCAAGTCTCCGATACGACTTGGCTTTATTTCCGCTAAATGGGTTGTTTTTTCATTTCTGTTAAGATTGTTTATTGAATGGCAGTTTAAGCCAAAGGTATTATTAATAAAGATGAGCTCAAAACAATTCTCAGTTTCATACCCGGGCTTGCCCATGTTCCTGTTCATGTTCCTGTCCACGTTCCTGTTCATGTTCCTGTACATGTTCCCGTTCCTGTTAATGTTCCCCTTCCTCGTTAGTTTTTGGTTCCGGTCCCGGATCCGATAAAATTTTAATAAATCAGTCGATAATTCTTTTTCCAAATGAGAATACATTCAATCTTAATATGTAATAGAAGAGAAGAAGAACACGTAGTTTCATACCCATAGTTGTCAAAAGCGCGAGACGCAAAAAAGCGCTCAAGTGTCTTGGGGCTTCAAGCGCAAAGCGCAAAGCGAAGCGCACGCTTTACGGAAAAAAGCGCAACAAACAAATTATCATCCAAAAATTCAAAATAAAATAAAAAGTCTTTGAAAATGTGATACATGAAATATCATGTCATTATAATCGTCATCTTCATCTTTCAAATCTACGTCACGCCACAATAAACAAAATATTATCAAAAAAATCAATTGGTGTGTTTGACATGTTTAACATGTTTAAATTCTGAAATATAAAAAACAATTCATCTATTATATTATTAAAAATAAAAAACACAATTTGTAATTTTAAACAAAAAAATCCTAAAATTAGGGTTTAGTGGTTTACTAATTGGGTAGCAAATGAGAAGTGGCGGCAGGGTCGACGGCGGCGGCGGCGGCGGCGGCAGGGTCGGCGGCGACGGCGGCGGAGCAGTGGCGACAAGGCAGAGGCAGAAGAGATTCACGCACAAATGCAAAGGCAGTAGACTTGGCAGAGGCAGAAGCACTAAACGACAAATATTTTAATATACATGGGCTGGGCTTTCATTTGGAGCTGGACTTGGGCTTGGACAGAACTAAAATAACACATATGGGCTGAAGCGCCTAGCGATATCGCTCAGAAATCCAGGCGAAGCGCACTAAAGCGTGGGCTTCATTAACCTGCTGCGCTTCGGGACAATCCGAAGCGCAAGTAGGCCGCCTCGCGTCGCCTCGCGCTTAAGCGAGCGAGGCGAGCGCTTTTCACAACTATGTTCATACCTGGTGTTCTTCCTCATCTTCTCCATTTTGCCCTTCACTTTCATCTTCCTCATCATCGTTCAGGTTCAGGCCCCGGTTATAGTTCTCGGGGTCCCCTTGCAGGTTCAGGTCGGGGTCCCCTTGTAGGTTCAAGTTCGGGTTCTGTTCATGTTCATCAAGTTCATGTTAGTTTTTGGTTCCCGATCCGATAAAATTTTAATAAAGACATTCAATCTTAATATGCAAAAGAGAAGAAGAACACGTAGTTTCATATCCGGTGCTCTTCCTCATCTTCTCCATCTCGCCCATCACTTTCATCTTCCTCATCACCGTTCAGGTTCAGGCCACGGTTATAGTTCTCGGGGTACCCTTCCAGGTTCAGGTTGGGGTTCTGTTCATGTTCCCGTTCCACTTTAGTTTTTGGTTCCGATAAAATTTTAAAAAAGACATTCAATCTTAATATGCAAAAAAAGAGAAGAAGAACACGTAGTTTCATACCTGATGCTCTTCCTCATCTTCTCCATCTTGCCCATCACTTTCATCTTCCTCATCCTCGTTCAGGTCATGTTCCTCACCTTCTTCTTCTTCTTGTTCCAACCTCACGCTTACCATTCTAAATTTCCAATTGGTATGGAAGGAGTAGAGTTCTGCAATTTCGTGCATAATGAACTATAGAAACACAAAGAATAAATACTAATTACCTAATCTTATCTTCTGTCCAAGGCTTCGGAACAGGAAATTGCATCTTTGACAGAATTCTTGTTTCGTCTTCCTTTTCCATTTGAAAAATTGCTTGTTGAATGGTTCCATCTTCTCCCTGTGGTTTTTTACCCTACGTATCCGTTGCTCACCTCGCACCAAGAACTCTGAAATTATTATGAGTACATCAATCAAAAATGAAAAAGAAAGAAGAATGAAAGATTAAACCTAAAACTCGAACTGGTCTTCGTCTTCTCGCATGCTCTCCACCGTCACCGCTGCTAGAAGAAGATGAGGAAGAAGCCATGGAAGTGGAAGAAGAGAAAGTGAGTGCAGTGCTGAAGGTACGTTTGATTTTATTCGGACTTGAAAAAGATATTCAACCAAGATTAAGGAGATCATACGTTTCCGCGCTTAATTCAAATATATATACACAATTTGTTTCCGATTATTAAATATAGTATAATTGAGATTTTGACTACATGATAAACTATGTAATTTTGATGTTTTACCAAATAAATTGCCATGAATTTGACGGTGTGGTGTTCTGTACATTTTTTGGTATTTTCCAATATATAATATTTCTAATTAAGATTTATCTAAGATTAAATTTTTTGGATGATGAAACAATTCTAGTATATCATAAAAACTTGTGTGTGGTTACTTTTCCCTAATTTGTTATTATTTACCACAACATTTAGATAAACATAAATAAATAAATAAATAATTGAGAATAAACTAGTGATATTGTATGCACATGTACTGCTTTATAGCAAAATGGCAATTGACTAAATTTAAATATAATATTCAATGTTATGTGTTATCACATCTAAAATACGAGGACAAGTAATCGAGCAATTATACATTTTCAAGTTTACACTAAATCATACAACTACGGGCACGGACAAACCAACTCGAACAAGAAAAATTTTAAGATCACAATTGCATGGTGAATAAGTCACTTCTTATTTTGCTTTTAATACTTTTTACGCTTCTGCATTTCCGTATTTTTCATTGGAAAGACAATGTTTTTTTTTTTAATTATGAAATAGATTGGTTTTGGCAAGATTTGTACTATGAGGCTTATTGTTTCGATGTTAAATTATTAAACAATGTCGGTGTCGACTAACCTCGGTTTCGGGACGTGAAAGTTTTGAAATACTTTTTTTTGACCGTTTGCATACAATAAAGCTTCATCGGTTTGAACATGTGTACTGCAATAAGTGTTAGGACCGATCAGATTGGCAGATTATATCTTGTAGCTGGAGTTCAATAAATACAGCAGTTTGACTTCTTTGACAGAACGACTTAGAACTACTTGAAATGTTTGATTTGATCCAACGGTCTGAAAAACTGTTTTAAAAATAAATGAGTGGCTGAATCCCAAAAACACTCGATGTTGTTTATTTTGTCAATCACAAAAATTTAAGGGGTAATAAAAAAATTATAACATAGTTGAACTCTTGATCTTGCTCTGTATTAAGTTAATTCAAACCTTATATGCATTATTTTTTTGGGTTAATTTTAGATCATCCAATGTGATATTAAATTTTGAATAATTGGTTGAATCGTGAACTAGTTTCTTCATACTAGGCCCATTGAGAGTTGACTTGTCGTTTAATTAAGTTGCAAAAAGAACCAGTTGTTAATTTGGTGATAAGAGGAGATAATAGTTGATTCAGATGTTACCATTATGTTCTTGCATCACTTCATTTTGCATACTTGATATTTGTAGCAGTATTTTTTGTAATTCCAAACCATTAAGGTAGAGGTTTCACGTTGAAATGTTTGTGAGTGTGCTTGAAATTCATGCGGCAGGTGCCAATTCCTTATGTCTGCGTTTTGTATCCATTAGCTGCACCAATTGATTCCATCAGTGATGACATTCCTTGTTGCAAAATGACTGGGAAACAAATTTTTCAACAACCACTAGAGTCTTAGAAATTTCACAGCTATTCTAGTGACTTCAATCTGCAAGAGGTTGGAAATATGAGTCTTTTATTATTATTATTATTATTATTATTATTATTATTATTATTGTTATTATTATACTTAACTATCTGTTATGGGTGAAGGCTTCCATGTCCTTGCGGTGTCCTAAGAAGCAAAATCTGCTCTTAATTTACTTAGTTTAGCTAAGCCTTTTATTAGTCAAAGTTCTTAATAATGTATAAACTCTTGTCTAGGTTCAATTGCTTTTGCTTCCCAATGCCCTATTTATGACTTTTGGAGCCAGAAATACAACTTGAAAAGAATGAAATTAATAGTCATGGAACCTGGTTTGATGCGAACCTGATTACTCATGAATAGCAAACACGATCTAGACCAGTCGCTCCCTCCGCTTTTTTTTCTTATTTGTCGAACAAAATACCAATCTGAGTTTGAGTTCAGATTGGAATTCTGATTCAAGTGAACAAAGAATAAGCCTATTTATTTCTGATTCTAAGACTAGTAGTTCTAGCGGCCGACTCGACTTTTTCAAATTGTTTCTCATTATTGAGAAAATGTAACAAAGATAAAATACGAGCTTGTTTTATAGCAATAGTAATTAATCGTTGTTGTTTCAAGGTCAATCTATTCACTCGCCTAGATAATATTTTTCCTTGTTCACTAATAAATTGACTAATTAAATTCATGTTTCTATAATCAATTCGATCTCCCGATTCAATCGGGGGCAAACGCCTACGAAAAGATCGTTTGGACTTAAGAAAGGGTCGCTTGGATTTATCCATGGTTTTTTTTGTTTAGTTTATTTATTATTTTCTTATTCCGAAAATCCTAGTTCTGAATTGTCATTTTAACCGAAAATAGGATGATTTAAATATGAATATGTTCTATATAACGTGATTTTACTACAGTCCTTGAAAGGCTTGGTTATATCTATTTCTTTATTTCCCCATGAATCATATGTTTTTAATAATAGGGGCAGAATTTTATCAATTCTAATTGATTAGGGGTATTGTGCCGGTTCTTTTGAGTAATATATCTGGAAATGCCCGTTGATGTCTTCTTAACATTAATATCATTTCGAATACAACCGGTACATTCCAAAATCACCGTTCCTCGTGCATCTTTCCTCTTGGCCATCTTCCTTTTTTTTTATTAATATCATCTTCCTTTTTTTATTAATATCAACCGGTACATTAATATCATCGAATACAACCGGTACATTAATATCATCTTCCTTTTTTTTTATTCGAAATGAAGAAAAAGAAAAGAAGAAAAAAAGAGAAGTTACTAACTTGAAATCCACAACTAAAAGACAAAAATAAATTCAATTTAAGTAATAATATATCAAAGTAAAGTTGTAGTAAAAAAGAAGTAAGACTATGCTTTTGAAACTGTATTTCAATCCCAAGCACGGTATTGCAGTTAAAGATCATGTATTCTTATCCTAAACCCACATTTCTACTCTACCCCACCCCCGTTCCTCTATTAATTTTTTTAATTCGAACCTAAACCCGAGTCTCGCAGACGCTGAATACACATTTATTCTTTCTCTTTCGTCCCTTATTCTAAAAATAAGAAATAAATGGAAAAAAATAGAAAAAAAAGGAGGGGGAGGATTAGTCACAGATATTTGATTGTATATTTAATATTCTTCACTCCTTCTGATGTCAATAAGTAGAATGAAAAACAGGGGAATCTCAACGCATCCAGGAAAAAATGATTAATCTCTATCAATAAACCTGCTAAAGCCCTGAACCATAGCGTACTTAGTACTGGGGCCACGGAGAGATATGTTTTTAGATCTCGCATTGAAAAACCTCTTTTTTTATTTATTGTAATACATAAAATAATGATAATGCATATATATCAGATGCATATGTAGTTAAGGGCCACTTAGAGTTGTACACGAAATCCCTAATTAAAATTGAAATGTAAAATGATCCATAAGATTTTCCTTTTCTTATTATCATATGTTAAATAAAACTGAAAAGACGAAATGAGCAGAAATTTTGTGTTTCTCACAGCAAGAACTATGGATATGGAAAACAAGACTTTGTTTTGGGTACAAAATATCACGGGTTCAAATCCTGTCATCCATACCTTTTACGACTCAAAGGAGTAGTAACGAGGAATCAATTGAGATCAAATTGGACGGAATCATTCATTTTTATGAAACTATATATTTAAGGGTTACAAAAAGAATCATTTTCTTTACAGTCTTTTATTTATCCTGATAAAGTGCGCTCTTAGTTCAGTTCGGTAGAACGTGGGTCTCCAAACCCGATGTCGTAGGTTCAAATCCTACAGAGCGTGGTTTTTTCTTCGTAGATCGAATTATAGACTGAAATCGATTCAATCACTTGCACAGTAATTCAAATTTGAACCCGTGTGAATTAAAGAAATGAGGAGGTCAATCAAAAAAATAAATGTTAATAAATCAAAGTCCAACTGATCACCACGTCTGTTTGTAAATATGTAGTTACGAATAATCCAGCCAAAGTAATAGGAATTAGACCTAACACGATTCCAAATAGAAAAACTTCAATCATCTCAATTTTTTGAAAAGGAGAACAAAAATAGGAAATATCTAGACCTAAAAAGTAATCCGAATTGACGTGAATCTCAATGACTAAACATTTACAATTGATAAGGAACTATAGAATATACAGAATTTCACAGAAAGATTTTTTTATGAATTGTTTCTTTCAAATAGTTAAATAAGTCGTATCTTGCTCAGACCAATAAATAGAGCTGAAGTTATAGTTAAAGCCACTAGTAGAAAACCAAAATAACTAGTTATAGTAAGCATCAAGGGGTTAAATGAAATACGGTATTTTTATAAATATGTTTCTGAAGCATTTACTTAAGTTTCCTATTTTTGTAAAATAGGAAAATATAGAAAAATAACAATTGAAAAAATAAGTTCAATTGAAAGTTTTTCATTCATCTATCATTATAGACGGCACGAACAAAGATAAAGTGCCAGACATATAAAGAAACCGATTCATAATTTCTAACATCTACCCATCGCGTGATTCCTATCAACCGATTCGTTGATCGTAAACTAATAATACAAACTAGATCGTGTAACTTCATTCAAAAACGAAACTCCTTTTGAATTCTTAATTGTGAATTCGATTTGTATGGAATACCATTTTGACATTTTTTATTTCTATATTGGAAAATAAAGCATCATCCTTTTAAATAGATCAAGATTTAGATTGATATCCTCATTACAACTATTTATTTAATTCTTTCTTCGCTTTCTTTCAGCGAATAAAATCTACTACTCGTATTTGTTACTGGACGATTAAACAATTCCTTAAAATGGGAAAATGGGATTCCAACAAAAAAAAATTGTCTCTACAATCATGAAAAATAAATTTCTAGATCTCGGATCTACTTAAAATTGTGAAAATATTAAAATATATTTCATTGTAAGAATTTTATATTAAATACAGCATTGTTTCACAACAACAGGTTAAAGGAAAGCAATAAATCAATTATTTCACACTTCCTTTCGATACTGATGCAAATAGCGTTGTTGTGTCAGAAGAAAGAGAGCTATACTGATTCGGTATACTCTAAAGATGCCCTCGGTACTATATTGATAATCCTATAAAGATCTAATTTTGTGATTGCCTTTTACTGATCTCATCTTTTGCGGAATCGAATCTCCTTTGACTGTACAAGAATACATGGAGTTGAGCATGTTTGGAAGCACAGGAGAACGTTCTTTTGCTGATATTATTACCAGTATTCGATATTGGGTCATTCATAGCATTACTATACCTTCCTTATTCATTGCCAGGTTGGTTATTTGTGAGTACCGGTTTGGCTTACGATGTATTTGGAAGCCCTCGGCCAAACGAATATTTCACAGATAGCCGCCAAGGAATTCCATTAATAACAGGTCCGTTTTGATCCTTTGGAACAACTCGATGAATTTAGTAGATCATTTTAGGAGGCCCTAATCAAATGACTATAGATCGAACCTACCCCATTTTTACAGTACGCTGGTTGGCTGTTCATGGTCTAGCTGTACCTACCGTCTTCTTTTTGGGGTCAATATCAGCAATGCAGTTCATCCAACGATAAACCTAATCCCGAATTATAGAGCTATGATACAATCAAACCCGAACGAACAAAATGTTGAATTGAATCGTACTAGTCTCTACTGGGGATTATTACTCATGTTTGTACTTGCTGTTTTATTTTCCAATTATTTCTTCAATTATGAAAACGAAAGAAAATAATAATAATTCTAGGCATTGTATTAGTTCATTCGGAAGGATCTCATCTCATAATTATCCATGACTGTTTATGTCTCTAGCACGACCACTTGATAAAATTGGAGGGAAATGGAGTAAATGGCCGATACTACTGGAAGGATTCCTCTATGGATAATAGGTACTATAACTGGTATTCTTGTGATTGGTTTAATAGGTATTTTCTTTTATGGTTCATATTCCGGATTAGGTTCATCCCTGTATTAATCGGATGAATTGCGTTGTAGATGTAAGAACCCGACGGGATTCCCTTCTTTGTTTGTCTGATTCGAGGGGAAAGGGCCCGTTGGGTTTTTAAGAATCAGAGTCTTATTTTCGTCTAAATGACAAAGTTGATTTAGTTTTCTACTATTCCAAAAAACTCCATTTCGTTTTTTCTGATTGATGATCCTTTTGAAAAAATTAGTTTCATTGATTGATTCACCTGCTCATTGATAGTATCTATGGGTACTTTACAAGTTATAAGAAAGGGGGAATTACTCAATTTTCGGATTATCTATATTTCTGTAGATTGGATATCGTACAAATACTTTTCTATACTCTCAACTTTATTTCTAATTTCTATTTTATTTTCTTATCTCAGAAAGATTTCAGTTTTTACAAGTTCATTGAATAACTTCTATTTAATAAAAAAAATGAGATTCCCACCTTTTTTGTTTGTCCACTGCTTTATTTTTATTGTACATAATAAATAAAAAAAGAAAGTTCTAATCTGAAAACCGACACCAAGACTAGGAATTTTTGACGAACATGATCAAAAATCATTACTCTTTTCGACACAAGAAGGGGAATTTTCTCCACCCCTATTCTTGTGTCGAAGAATAGGAAGACAAATAATCCCTCCTAGAATTATTTGTTTCCCGCATTTATAGTTCCTTGCTTACTTATGCGACTATCTATCCCAATCTTATTCTATTTGAAATCCGGCATATAGTATAGTAACATGGTCGTACGAATTCAATTTGGCTAAAAAAACAAATAAAGTGGTGGTAAAGTCAAATAAAATAGTCTTCTTCAAAAAAGATCTACCTATATATGATATGACTACGAATGCGGTACAAGAGATTCCCCGAAGCTCGTAGAAAAATAGTATAAACAAGTAAATAAAGGTTTTTTCAGAATTTCAGTTTTTTTTTTGATGAAACATAATCGACAACAATAATTTGTTTCTTTTTACGAACTTGATGTCGATAAATCGGCGAGTCTAGAAATTCATTTCGGACCAATTGAACCTTCTCGAACTGTTTCTTTTTAAGAACCAAAAATATTTGTGCCAAAATAACAGATGCCAAGAAGAATAAAAGACCTTGGACATGTAATGGATCTTGAAGTACTATTTCTGCATCTCCCTGACCAAATCCACTCACATTAGGATTACTCGTTAATGGTTGATCAAATCTGATGGATTCACCTTCTGAAACAAGAAGTTTTGGTCCAGGAGGGATAATATCAACCACTTGACCTCCATCCGACGGATCTGTTATGGTTATTGCGTACCCCCCCCTTTCTTTTCGTATGATTTTCTTACTATACCCGCTCCTGTAGCATTATAAACTATATTGTTACTCTTGCTTCCGTCGGGATAAATCTGAACCCTTCCCCTATTTCCCCCTACGTACATAGGATATTTTAAGAAGTGAACATCCTTCTTAGTAGCGGGGTTGGGGTAAAGAATAGGAAAGGCGATTTTGCTATATTTCTAACCAGGGACATGCCCTATCACAAGACTATTTTTTTATTAGGGCGGTAGCTCTGAAAAGACAAATTGCCTATCTTTTCTTTCATCTTGGGAGAAATATGATCGGAAGGCGCTAATTCAAACACCTCGGGTAAAATAAAAATAGCCCCTACATTCAAACCCCATTTATTACCATTAACAAGAATTTGTTTCACTTGCTTATCATAAGGAATTCGAACAACTGCTTCAAATACAATCTTAGGAAACACCGCTTGTGGAACCTCAATATCCACGAGCTTATTAGCTAAATGGCAATTGGCGCATACAATACGTCCAGTGGCTTCTCGTGGATTTTCATAACCCTGCTGCGCAAAAATGGGATATGCACTTGAAATGGATGTTCGAGTCATGATATATATCATGAGCGATACGCTCAAATAGATCGAGTAATCTATTCCTTTATCCGAGAAAAAGTATTTATAGTTTGCATGGTCTAATCATTGATCCGAAAATTTCTACAATAAATTGGGTAGGTCGCTCGTATAGTTCCCTATCCACGATTCTGCTATTAACTGGAATCATTTTACTGGAATGCTATAGGATGAAAATCCCCCGGGATAGAAAGTTTTTAATGCTTATGTAGAACTATACATTAAGAAACATTCTATTTGATTAGATTAATATTGGTGGATCATTTATTAATCATTCATTGAATGATAAATAACTACAAGTGACGGAGATACACGATTTAAATAAAAGGAAAATCCAATATTTAAAAATAGTATCGAAAATAACTGGAAAAGTGGAAACAAGACCAGATATGATTTGATCATTATGAACAAATCCAAAATCCTTGTAGACAGAACCAATCATTAGTTCCCAACCGTGGGGTGAATGAAATCCGATACATAAATCCGTTAATAAAAGAATCGCAAAAGCTTTGACTGTATCGCTTACGTTATATAGGAATTCCTGAGCCCAAGAGTTAAGAATAACAAGTTCTTCATTACCTAAAATAGAATAACCACTTAGAATAGCAAAGCATATTATATTTGTCGAGAAGTGCAAAATCATATGGATACGATCCTCATTGTGTATCTTGATTAATTGGATCGTTTCTTTGTGGATTCCTATAGGAATCTTTTGTAGATGTATTTTCGAGTATTCCTTGATCAGTTCGTCCAAGAAGAGGATTTCCTCTAATTCTATGAACTTTTCTAAAATACTTTTTTCTTGAATATCATTCAAAAAGATTTCGGATTGATCAGTATTCGACCAATTAGTAACCCCAGATTCCATTCTTTTAGTAAATGATGAGAGAAAAATCCAACATGACAAAAACACTATAGATGCAAGACACAAAAGAGGAATAAATGCTTTCTTTTTTTGCCATTTTTCATCAGTGAATTATTAATTAACCACTTCATTCGTCGACTCTATGTGATCGAATATTTCTTTTACCCATGAGATAATTGAGAGAAAGATATTGTGATGATAAAAAATATAAGTTGTAAAACAAGACAGAGATGGACCGGTTTTCATTATTAAGAAAACCACTTTATTGGTTAATATTAGTAATGGAACACAAAAGAAAAGATAAATTAAAGGGTCAATTGACAAAAATAATTTACACGATAGGATTTATCTGCGTCTAAAGTATCAATTCCAACAAATATTGAAAAAAGATGAATTTCTTTCTTTTGAAATCATCTGATATATCCGATGAATTGAATCTAGTAGTTCAATTTGTTACTTGTTTAAATTGAGTTGCATGGATTTGGATACGCATAAAAAACCACAAAGGATGGGGTTTTGTTTTACGGTTGTTCCATATATATGGCTTTGGCTCGACTGAACGTTTTGATGAAACTTCAGTTAAATTATGTTATAGGAAAAACATGAATTTTTTCCCTCCTATTGAGAAAGTATGAAACTACGAAAACAGTTAAGAAACTTTACAACGTTATAAAGAACTTGAAGACATTATAGATATCCTCGGTTTGGACGAATTATCCAAAGAGGATCATTTAACTGTAGCTGAGCGTTTTCTTATCACAACCCTTTTTTGTAGCAGAAGTATTTACCGGTTCTTCAGGTAAATATGTTGATTTAGCAGAAATTATTAGAGGGTTTCAATAGATCCTTTCCGGAGAATTAGATGGTCTTCCTGAACAAGCCTTTTATTTGGTAGGTAATATCGATGAAGTTACCACGAAGGTTGTGAACTTAGAAATCGAGATCAATTTGAAGAAATGACCTTAAATCTTTGTGTACTGACCCCTAATCGAATTGTTTGGGATTCAAAAGTGAAAGAAATCATTTTATATACGACTAATGCTCAAATTGGCATTTACCAAATCATGCCCTGATTACTATAGCTGTAGATATAGGGATTTTGAGAATACGCTTTAAGGACCAATGG